>NW_026057579.1:1820388-1820573 GCF_023721935.1 Panthera uncia
TATTTAACTTCCGTGGAGCATACTCTTTATGTCAAACTCTGTGCCAGTCTTGAGGGAGGAAAGGGTTGCATGCTTAAACCAACAAGGCTGGCTTCTACCAACTCCCTTGATTAGGAAGGGCAAGACCCAGGAATTACAAGAGAACCGTTAGCCATTGTGCAAAGCTGTCAAATGTCCTGAACTGG
>NW_026057579.1:1820673-1948710 GCF_023721935.1 Panthera uncia
GGAGGGGGGGGAGTATGTTTTAGGAAGAATAGAGGTGTGATCCTCAATCATGAAGCAAAGGAGGAATGGAAAGCAAAGAATGGATGGTGAGAACGTAGCCAGAATGGCACCCCTTTAGAATAAAGCACACACACTAAATTCTATTCCTGAAATTATTATTACACTGTATGTTAACTAACTTGGATTTAAATTTTAAAAATAAAAAAGGTAATAAAATAAAATAAAATAAAATAAAATAAAATAAAATAAAACAAAGCACACAAATGAATTTCAGTGGCCAACTAGTGGAGGAGGACTTATGAGGGAGTGGGCCCAGGGAGTAGGGAGAAAGAATCAGAGGAGGAGGTGTAGGAATGTACAACCAGCTCTTGGCTTCTGCTCCTTGTCTTAGCGAGCTTCAATGTGGCTTTGTTTCCATGGCTGGCAGATCAATGCGGGAGACTGTATTAAACAGTTCATTCTAACAAGCTTGTTTTGGGAATTTGGGGATCCTTAGGCATGTCAAGGTGACCTTTTACGGGGCGATAATGCTGTCCAAAACTTGACATATAAGGTGAACCTTCATCTCAAAGGACTGCACTTGCTAGTAAAGAGAGACTCCAAATCAAATAACATAAAAGAGGGACAAGTGGGGAAAGTTGGGCTGTTAGCTGAGGATGAAACCAGCCAGGCCAGAGTTTCAAACTGGAAAAATACTAGTGTGTGGGAGGCACTCCAAAGAAGGAACTAAAGACCTCCTTTGGCATTTGTTTGTTTCAACTGCTTCTCATCTCAACTCCCTTGCCTGTTCCCTCCTGGTTAAACTCTTAGAAAAGATGACAGCACTGATCAAAGAACACACAGAGTTGGGATACAGTGGTACAGGCATTTGCATCTGTTACTGATAGGAGGTACAACCTTTCAGGAGGGCGTTTACAATATGAGTTAGAAGGCTCCCTGAAATACATGCTCTCTTACCTAGTAATCTCACTTCAGGGAAGTTATCCTGAGGAAACAATTGGGCATGTGCACAGAGATGTGTGTGCAGAGTTTTGTTGTTGCTGTAGAAAAATAATAGAATAAAAAATAGAAATAATAGAAAAAACAATTATTATTAATCATTAATAATAGAAAAAACAGAAAGAATGAGCATATAGTAATCTAAGTGGTGAACTAGGAGGTAGCTACTAAAAACCATATTAGACAACTGGTTACAGACATGAAACTGTGTCTGAAAGAGAGCGTTTGGGGGAGAAAAGCAGGTTACTGAGAAGTTTGCATCATATGATCCTATTTTTTGTATTAGTGTTAGAAAAAGGCAGAGATATATACTAAAATGTAAACCATGTTCATTTTTAGGAAATGGGATTTAGATAATTGAAATGTTTCTCTTTTGTGTTTTATCTCTATTTGATTATTTTTCTGAAATAATCATGCACTGTTTTTGTCATTTTAAGATAAGTTTTAAAAACTTCACCGTTAGGACTGCTTCCTTGGTCTGAAGGTTTGCAGCAGGGATTTATCCACTCCAAGGGAGGTGTGGGAGGTCCTTCCCTGAGGGTGATTTCAGCTTCCACTATGCCTAACTGGGTGGACTAATTACAATTTCTGTTCAGAGACCAGTCTGACAAAAGGATGTTTGAATTATTCATTGGTTTTCATCATCTGTTTCTCTAACAGCCAGGCTGTTAACCTGAGTTCTTGATTTTACATATCAGATTCTGTTTATTGGTGGGATGACTTAAATCCTTATTACTTGATATTGTGGCAAGAGCATAGGAACCATCATTCCTGGGCCTGGTCCAGTGTGGCCTCGTATTCTCTGGTCGTATCACCTTGTTAGAAAGTCACACGATCTGTCTAAATCTCATTTTTGTCATCTATAAAATGGGAGAGTATGTTTACCCCATGAAGCAGTTGTAAGGATTAACTGAGGCAGTGAATGTAAAAAGTGCTTTGAAAGAGACATATTGCTTGTATGTATGTATGCATGCATGTATTTTGTATGCATGTATTTTGTATTCATTCCTTTATTTAAGCAATATTTATGAGCAAGTCACTGAGTTTACTACTGAGAAATGTACATGGATGAAGTCAAACAAGAGCTTGCTGTCAGGTTATTTGAAATCTAATAGGGATACTTTCCAAAATTGAATATTTTTTATTTAAAAAAAAAAATTTTTTTTTTAACGTTTATTTATTTTTGAGACAGAGAGAGACAGAGCATGAACGGGGGAGGGTCAGAGAGAGGGAGACACAGAATCTGAAACAGGCTCCAGGCTCTGAGCTGTTAGCACAGAGCCCGACGCGGGGCTCGAACTCACGGAGTGTGAGATCATGACCTGAGCCGAAGTCGGCCGCTAAACCGACTGAGCCACCCAGGCGCCCCCCAAAATTGAATATTTTTTAAAAGTTAAAAAAAATGTAGGCCTCTTGTAGACTTAATAGTACAAATACAAGAAAAATAAAGATAGGAGTTCTCTAAAGCAATATAAAGTACAGACTATTCAGAAGTACAAACGAAAAGATACGAAAGAAATAGAAGCTAGTTCCTGCCTTTAAGGGTTTCAATTTGTTATATTTAATCATTTTTTCTTTTATAGCTTTCATTTATGTTTTAAAAAAATTTTATTTGAGCATAGGTGACACACAATGTTACATTAGTTTGCGGTAGTCAACATAGTAATTCAACATCTCTATATGTTATGTTATGCTCACCCCAAGTGTAGCTATCATCGGCCACCATACAACACTATTATAATATCACTGACTATATTCCCCATACTGTGCCTTTTATTCTCGTGACTTCATTTGATAACTGAAAGCCTGCTTGTATTTAATTTAAAATGAATAATTAATTTTAGAGAAAAGAAAATGAAAGTCTTTGGCTCAGCTGGATGAACTATGGTTATTTTATTTAGGCTCCAAAGAGTTCTCTTTTTATTTTATTTTATTTTTTATCAAAGCATTACCTAAATATAGTTTAAAAAGTCAAGTACCAACAACAAAAAGTCAAATAACACTTTAAGGTTTCATCCAAATTGGAACAATTTTGAGAGTGAAAGGGGAAAAGCTAATAAAATTATGCCTGACTAACAAGGATAAACTGGGACTATGCCAGACAAACTATGAAAAACAGATCCTCTGCCCATCCCTACCCACTCCAAGAAAACCATCATTTCTCAGAGAAAAACTATCTTCAAATTCTTTGAAGCATTTTTCTCATGTTTGTCTTTGTATTTCCAAGTTAGAGTTTTCTACTGCTTTTCTTGATCTTTTCATTTTATACATTATCTATTGATTTCTTGCCGCAGAAAATGAAGAATGATCTCTTTTATACCCTCTACTCACTCACCATTTCCCTCCCTCATTCCCAAAGTGATTATATTATATATTCATTTCTATATTAATGTGACTATATAAATCTTGTTGATGGCTGAACCACATCATTTATATTTCCTTGTGCAATTGTTCATTTTCCCTTGAGTTAATAATTAACTCAGATTTGGGGTTGTTCTGTCTTCTATAGCCCTGTCCACTTATTCATCTCCAAATTCTCTGTCTGAACTGTAAAACTACTCAAATGGTTAATGTATCAATTCCGTATTTTGTTGGAAATCTATTCTGGCTCTCCTGCTCCAGGCTCGACTGGCTCTTCTCCAGATCACTATGCAGCTGTCATCCCAGGGCTACCCTTTGCTCCTATGTTGGATTCTAGCTTCTTGATCCCATGGTGCATGTTTGTTCTTTCACTTCCTTGTTTGCATGGAACACATCTCATCCTGCAGTGACAGGATTAAAAAAGCGGACACCGAGGTAAACTTTGGAGACCTTACACATCTAAAATTCCTTTACTCTCTCCTCATTCTTTTCTTTTTTTCAAACTTAAAGAAGACTTGCAAGAACATTACCAAAACCCCCTTTGTATCCTTCACCAATTCACTGATTCATGTTTTTACCATATTTGCTTTACATGTCTTTTCTCTATACTGTAATGCATTTTTTTTTCTTGAACCATTTAAGAATTAGTTGTAGTTACCCTGTTTAAATGATAGTTTGGTCAAATATAGAATTCTAAATTGGAAATCCCTTCCCCTCAGAATTTTGAAGGCATCGATCCATTACCTTCTGGCTTCTGTTGTGACTTATTTGTTCTCTCTGTAAGCTCTCAATTCTTCTTTTCCTCCTTGGTATTCTGAACTTTTATGATGATGTGCCTGAGTGCAAGATTCCTTTCCTTCATTGTGTTGAGTGCCCAGTGGGCCTTTTTAATATGGCAGCTCATGACCTTTGGTTCTAGAAGATTCTTTGATAATTTCCCAGTCCATTTCTCACTTTTCTGGAACTCCTGTTAATGAGATGTTGAATCTCCTAAATTGATCCTGTAATTTATTCTCTTCTTTCTCCAGTTTTCGTCTTTTTGCCTTTTGTTCTACTTTTTTTTCCAATTTCGTTTGTCATCCTTTCTGCTGAATTCTTAATTTTGTCTATCTTATTTTTAATTTTCAAAAGCTCTTTATTGTCACAGGGATATGCCTTTTCTGTAACACTCTGTTCTTTTTGTTTTATGCATGCAATACATTCACATAGCTCTCTGAAAATATTATTTAATTGTAGTTTTCCCCCTAAGTTTTCTTTTGCTCTAAGAGGCCTTAGACCTGAGTTCACTTTCAATTTGTTTATTTTGGACTTGGTCTTTCATGTTAGAGGCTGTCTTTAATTACTTGATGATTCCTGGCTCTCTCCTTGTTCATAGTTTCATAAATGTGAGGTACTGAAAAGTTCTCTGAGAGTTAGTGGGGCTCACTGCAGGATAAACGGTCAGGACCCAGACATTTTACTAGGAAGATCTAGAAGTTTTTCTCCTCAGCTGTTTGCTTTCTTCAGAAAGGAATCCTGCCTGGAAAGTTCAAGTACAGTTATCAGCATCCTGAGACTGAGTGGGAGAAGGAGGCTGGGAATATCAAGTCTCAATCATTAGAGTTCCTCATCTGCCTTACATAACCATGCCAGGAATTTCTAAGTCCAGAACCAATCTCTTAATTTCAGAGGACAAACCCCCCATCTTCCTCTGGGATCAGAAAGGGGCAAGTGCCTGGCTGCACAGGGTCAAACTGTACCTCGTAAAACTTTTAGCAAATCCTCCAGTTTTTAGTCCCACCCACCACCTTGGGCTTCCAAAGTGTCAGGCTTCCAATTTCTGAACCTTTCCTGGATTCTGTGGCACCAATTGTTTCACGTAGTAGAAATAGTGCCACAGGTCCCCCGCTCTGACCAGCAGTCTAGACAGAGCACAGCTTTTGGCCTTTCTCGCAATTAGGTTGGGTAAATGACGGACTCGTGACCAGTGGGAGGCAAGTAGTGATGTACACCCCTTTCAAGCCTGGCCCTCAGAAACAGCTTCCAGCCCTCTCCAGATTAGGTAGTTAGGGAGAAAGATGGACCCAGAGAACAGCCCGGACACCTTTGCACCATAGCAGGCCCTGGGCACCCTCAGATTTGTTCTTGTCTGTATTTTTTGTCTCTCTGTCTCTCTCTGTCTCTCTCTCTCTCTCTCTTTTTTTGTCAATACATCTCTAAGTCCAAGATGCGATCAGTTCCACTGAGCCAGAGCAGCAAGAGTGGGGCTTGCAGAAATCTCAGAATGGTAGACAGGGAGCATAGGAAAAGGGATGTCAGCATTTACTGCCTTGCCTTTCTAGTGAGGAAAAGAAGTGTGGCTGATGAAAAGGAAATAACCCTATTTTTCTTCAGTTTGATTTTTAACCCCATTATGAAGAACACATTTTGGTTAAAAAAAAGGGGGGGTGGTAAAAATGGCTACCAATGGTTTAAAGAAAAAGTCTAGAAATCTAAGTTCTTTGTAGGTAGGTTAGGTGTTTAGCATTATATCTAATTGATATATCCCACTAAGCACAGATTCGAGGCAGGTAAGGGAACCATTTTAAGTCTGTGTCCAGCATATAAACATATTTTATATTTCCAATTTTGGCATATAAATGTTAATTTCATTCATAACTGGTAATAAATTGATGATATGGGTAGCCCTTGACTTAGGGCAGCTCACCCTTCAGCTATGTCTTTTGGGAGCTCTTTTTTTTTAAATTTTATTTTAGTTTTATTTATTTTTGAGAGAGAGACAGAGCGAGTGGGAGAGGGGCAGAGAGAGAGGGAGATAGAGAATCCTAAGCAGGCTCTGCACTCTCAGTATGGAGCCCAATGTGTGGCTCGAACCCACGAACTGTGAGATCATGACCTGAGCTGAAACCAAGAGTTGAACGTTTAACTGACTGAGCCACCCACGTACCCAAAAAGGGAGCTCTTTGCTACAGACACACTGTTATGAGATGATGCCAGGCAGTGTGTACGTACCACCCCCTGAAGCTACCATCCCCGGGGTTTCCCCTCTCTGACCATAGCAAACAACTGTTAAACAACTAAACAAAGATAACTGAGATGATCGATTTCTTTATTACCAGACTAATTGATTCACATTCTGAAAGCTTACTAACGGACAGCATACAATTACGTACTTTATAGCTGACTTGAATACGACATTCATGTTCATTAAAAGAAAAGAGTTGAGAGTAAGAAGGCCTTGGGCATGTAGCTAGTACAGTGTTTCCACAGGAAAAGCAGAGTGCCCAAGTGTCTTCTCCAGGAACATCCCCTGCTGTGATTGTGAGAACTGTACATCCTACCCTTTCTGTGTGGAGATGACCCTATTGACTACCACCACAGCATTGGTACCAAGTTGCTTTTTCCAGTGCACTAAGGCCATTATTTGCTGGAGTAAAAGGTGTCGTGTCCCAAAGCAATATTCGGAGACCTATTTGGAATTCAAGCTGGAATCTTCAAAAAGAGGAACCTCTTTTCACCAGACAGATACCTGCAGAAAGTGGCTTTCAATAAAGCTGAAATGAAAGCACCCTGGAGAAGCTCTGCTCTGTACACTGCCATCCATTTGATAAACAGCCCTTCTCCCATGGCCAGCCAGCAAGCCGGCCAGCGAGTCTCACCAGTGCTCTCCTCTTCCAGCCCAGGAAGAGCAAGCCTAGGGACTCTGTGTATAAACACTCTGAAGACCAAGTTAAACAAGGGTGGAGTAAGCAAATAAAAAGTCACCTTTCCTCCTGGAGTAAACTGTTCCCTCCTCTGATCACCTGAAGCTACACG
Source organism: Panthera uncia (assembly GCF_023721935.1). NCBI lineage: Eukaryota > Metazoa > Chordata > Mammalia > Carnivora > Felidae > Panthera > Panthera uncia. The sequence goes on from NW_026057579.1 coordinate 1,827,829, forward strand.
ACACATGGTCTGACCCTAGGACAGCAGGGCTGTCTACATAATTTTCTGTGCACCAGACAAAATGAAAATGCACGCCCCTTGTTCAAAATGCAGGAAAAGGTGCTGTTAAAAGGCACTATCTAAAGTTTTTCCTTTCTTTTCCAGTGGCTTTCTTGAGCCGTCATGGTGTTTGTAATTTGCCATTTAATATAACTCTCCCTCGGTCAGGGGATACTCCCAGGGTAAGTGCAGGTCCTCACACGCGCCCCGAAACTCTCCCTCCAGCCGCAGGTCCTCCACCTCCTCCCACCCCACCCCACTCAGGCAGTGGTGGGCCCGGAAAGGATTGCAACATCTGTGCCAAGACATGCTCAGTATCTGGGCTAGAGGTAGGCAAGAGGCCTGTCCCCAGAGATTCACCCTCCAAACATTTGTGGTGCTACCAGCCCTGGGTGAGGACAGCTGCTGCCCAGCCTTGCCGCGAAGGGCCAACCTGGGGAGGGTAAGAGTGGGCAGGGCCCCAGGTACCAGGTGATAGAAAGCAAGCTGCCAAGGAGATGGGGAGCTGACAGCAGGCAGACAGAATGTGAGCTGAAGGTCTCCAAGGTCATGGCACATGCTCCGATGTTCATCAGATTTCACTTAAAAAACACAAATTCAAAGAAAAATTTACTTAGAATTTCAAGAGGGCAACTAAGGAGAATTGAACTCCAAGTGTTCAGAGTCCTTCTGAACTTGGGGTCCTATGCAACTGCTCTGTTCACACACCCATGAAGCCGATTGTGTGGGACAGACTTATTGAACTCAATGAAGGTCCAGAAAATTCTATATTTTTTTATCACATTTGTGGCATTTCTCATAGGCTGCTTGTACATAGTTTTATTTCTGTACATAAACTGCTTCCCTTCCTGGATGTCGTCTTCAAGGCTTAGCTTACCAGCTATTCTCTAACATATTATAGCCCCTCTCTAAGCCTTATCTGTTAAATAGAAATAACAGTAATCTCATAAGATTATTATGAGTACTTAGTGAAGCAAAGCTTATAAGGCACTAAGTCCAGTGACTGGCGCATGTCTTATACAAACGGACATACACATATACGTGTATTTACCTACATACGATGATACCTGTACATCTGCTCTAACAGTAACAGAGTACCTAAAAGGTACACGGTAAGTCTATTTTTTGGATAAAAGAACACGTTATAACACGTTTTCAAATGTCAATCTGGCTAATGGATGCTTTACGTGAAATGCAATGCAAATATAACTCTATTATTTAAAAGAGAAGCCAGGGTGCCTGGGTGGCTCAGTCTATTAAGCATACAACTTTTTATTTCAGCTCAGATCATGATTTCATAGTTCCTGAGATCCAGCCCTACATTGGTTCCTCCACTGACAGCATGGGGTCTGCTTGGGATTCTCTCTCTCCCTCTCTCTCTGCCCTTTCCTCTCTCTCTCAAAATAAATAAATAAACATTAAGTAAATAAAAAAATGAGAAACCAGAAAGCATTTTCAAAAATTCAAACCAATTGTAGTAGAATAATTTAGAGAGTAAGCTCAACTGAAGACAGAAAAAATGAAGAAAGTTGTGAAAATCTTGAGAAATACAATTTCAGAAGGAAAATAGAGCTTGTACAAAAAGATGATAGAAATGGAATTGGTTAGCATGGTGAAGGACAAGAAAGAACTTTGAAATTGCAATCTTGCTTTCAATTAAAAGTGTTTATTTTGTTACTAAAGTGGTATGCGGCTTTACAGAAAACCTAGAAGATGCATATTAGCAAAAAGAAGAAAATTGAAAATAGGCCCAATCCCACCGCTCTCACACAAAGAACAAGTGTGTGCTGATTGATTTTCCTACTATGAAAATAGGTTGGATACCCTCCATAAAACTGGATGTTTTCATTTTAAAAAACATTTGCCAGTTTTACACTTGAAGCAGTGTCTAATTTCTATTTTGACTTAATTACTTCTTTTGAATAATAAATTACTTTTCTTACTTCTTACGATTATTGTCCGTATACATTTTTTTATTTTGTGAATTACCTTGTATCCTTAGGCCATTTTTAATTAGGCTGTTTGTTTTTAATCAGGACGTTGTTTTTCATTTAAAAAATTAGAAATATTTAAAAGTACACATAAAAAGTACAGAAGATATTAGAGCAGACACAGCATTTCAGTGTGTTTTTCAGAAAGAAGGTGTATTGGGGTAAGGTAGGGGCTATATTAACACTATCTGCCATGTTGCTAGAAAATAAGAAAAATGTTTGTCTTTTTTCCATGCTGATTTACAAGAGTTTTTAGTACATTAAGGATGTTAACCTTTTTCTATGCCATAGAACTTTTACTTTAATATGTCTGACTAATACACAAAAGTGACTGGTAAGAGCAGAACAAAAGGAAATTAGTTTAAATTAAAAAAACTTTTTAGTTGGACATAAGAAACAATTTCTTAACTATGAAGAGAATAAATTCAAGAAAAGGAATTTGTCATTATGGGCTCTCCGACCCTTCACCTCTCTTCTAGGTTTTATATTATACTTAATTGGCTAGGCAACAGAAGGTAGACTAAATGGTTTTTCATGTTTTCTCCTACTTCTATTTATTTTCTTAGATTATAAGAAGAACTAATTTCAGAATTAGTAGTGAAAGTTCTGAGTTATTTGATTCAAGTTGTGTTCCTCACCATTATAAACAAACCAGCTGAATCTTTGCAGGACTTTTGAGTAAGGCCTCTAAGTCTACTATTGTTTGGTGGTTCTGCAAATGAATGTGAATTCTATTATGTAACAACTGGGACAAGTGTTCTATTTATAAAAAAAACAAAAACAAAAAACTGCTTGCTTAGGCAGCACATATACTATTTATAAAAAAAAAACCCAGCATGCTTACTACTGAGTATGGTAGTCATTAGGACTATACACAAATAGTCAACTCTCTCCTAGGCACATGGTAAGATGCACTTTCCCGGTCCCTTGGAGTTGGGAGGGGACGTATGACTTTCACTGGCCAGTGAAACACTTCATGCCAGTGACATTTTCATTTTGGGGCTTAAGTTTGAAAAAGGTTTGATATATAATTTATGTCAGGTATACTCAATAAAGAGGTATAATTTTATACACGAAGTTTATACATATGTATTTTTTTACTAAAGTTTATATGTAAAGTTTATAATAAACTACATGTTTAAAGTATATAATTTTTATATGTATGTAAACCTATAAAATCATTACTACAACCAAGATAGTGAAGATATTGAGGCACCTGGATAGCTCAGTCAGTTCAGCTCAGGTCACGATCCCAGGGTCATGGGATCGAGTCCCATGTGCGGCTCCATGCTCAGTGAGGATCCTGCATAGGATTCTCTCTCTCTCTGTCTCTTTCTCTCTCCTCTGCCCTTCCCCTACACTCTCTCTCTCTCAAAAAAAAAAATAGTGAAGGTATCTATCAGCTCCAAAAGTTTTTGCTTGTACTTTTGTAATTCCTCCCTCCCATACCACTTTGTCCCCTATCTCTAAGCAGCCAGCAATCTCTTTTCTGATTAATTTTAAATTTTCTATAGTTTAATCCATATAATAAGTACATTTTTTTGGTCTGGCTTCTTTCACTCTGCGTGATAATTTTAAGAATCATCCATGGTGTAATATGTAGCAGTAGTTCATTCCTTTTTATTGCTGAATAGTATTCCATTTCTTGGTATGTCACAGTTGGGTTACTTGCTTACCTACTGGTAAGTGGTTGAGCTGTATCATCTATATCTATGTCTTTATATCTAAATTTAAATGATGGTCACTTTGCATTCTCACCAGCTGCTTATGCAAGTAGTCCGTTTCTTCATGCTCTTTTTTAAAAATTTTGTTTAAATACAAGTTAGTTAACATATAGTGTAATAATGATTTCAGGAGTAGAATTTAGTGATTCATCACTTACATATAACACTCAGTGCTCATTCCAATAAGTGCCCTTTTAATGCCCATCACCCCTTTAGCCCATCCCCCCACCCAACACCCCTCCAGCAGCCCTCAGTTTGTTCTCTGTATTTAAGAGTCTTTTATGGTTTGTCTCCCCATCTGTTTTTATCTTAATTTTCCTTCCCTTACCTTATGTTTATCTTTTTTTTCTTTCTTAAATTCCACATGTGAGTGAGACCATATATTTATCTTTCTCCAGCTGACTTATTTCGCTTAGCATAATACATTCTAGTTCCATCCACATTGTTGCAAATGGAAAGATTTCATTCTTTTTGATCGCTGAGTAATCTTCCACTGTGTGTATATACATCTTCTTAATCCATTCATCAGTCAATGGACATTTGGGCTCTTTCCACATTGTTGATAGTGCTGCTATAAACATTGGGGTGCATGTGCCCCTTCCAATCAGCATTTTTGTATCCTTTGGATAAACACCTAGTAGTGCAACTGCTGGGTCATAAGGTAGTTCTATTTTTAATTTTTTGAGAAACTTCCATACTGTTTTCCAGAATGGCTACTTCAATTTACATTCCCACCAGCAGTGCAAAAGTGTTCCCCTTTCTCTGCATCCTCAACAACATCTGTTGTTTCCTGAGTTGTTAATTTTAGCCATTCTGACACTTGTGAGGTGGTATCTCATTGTGGTTTTGATTTGTATTTTCCTGATATTGAACATCTTTTCATGTGTCTGTTGGCCATCTGAATGTCTTCCTTGGAAAAGTGTCTGTTCATGTCTTTTGCCAATTTCTTCACTGGATTATTTATTTTTTTGGGTGTTGAGTTTGGTAAGTTCTTTATAGACTTTGTATACTAACCCTTTATCTGACATGTCATTTGCAAATATCTTCTCCCATTCTGAAGGTGGCCTTTTAGTTTTATTGATTGTTTCCTTTGCTGTGCTAAAGCTTTTTATCTTGATGAAGTCCCTGGTAGTGGTGGTCACATGATTGTATGCATTTGTCAAAATTCATAAAACTGTACACCTAAAAAGAGAACTTTTATTATATGTAAATTTTACCTTGGTAAATCTAACCAAAAAAAAAAAAAACCAAACAAACCAAAAAACCTCTCAGAACTTACCAGTAAAATAATAAACAATCCAATTGGGAAACAGGCAAAAGACATGAAGAGATGTTTCACCAAAAAAGACATACAGATGGCCAATAAGCACATGAAACAATGTTCAACATTAGCCATCAGGGAAATACAAATTAAATCTACAATGAGGTATCACTAGACACCTATAAGAAGGGCTAACATAAAAATGGTGGCAATGCCAAATGCTAATGAGGATGCAAAGCAAACTGGATTACTCATTCACTGCTGGTGGCAATGTAAGATGGCTCAGCCACTCTGGCAAACAGTTTGGCAATTTCTTTCAATAAACTAAATGTACAATTACCATATGACTCAATTATCTTGATGAAGCCCCAATAGTTCATGTTTGCTTTTTTCCCCTTGCCTTTGGAGATATGTCTAGTAAGAAGTGTCTGCCGAGGTCAAAGTGGTGGTTGCCAGTTTTCTCCTCTGGGGTTTTGACCGTTTCCTGTCTTACATTTAGGTCTTTCACCCATTTGAGTTTATTTTCGTGTATGGTGTAAGAAAGTGGTCCATTTTCATTCTTCTGCATGTTGCTGTCCAGTTTTCCCAAGACCATTTGCTGAAGAGACTGTCTTTTTTCCATTGCATATTCTTTCCTGCTTTGTCAAAGATTAGTTGGCCGTACATTCATGCGTCCATTTTTGGGTTCTCTATTCTGTTCCATTGATCTGTCTGTTTTTGTGCCAGTACCACACTGTCTTGATGATTACAACTTTGTAATACACCTTGAAATCTGGAATTGTGATGCCTCTAGCTTTGTTTCGTTTTGGTTTTGGTTTTGTTTTTTCATCATTGCTTTGGCTATTCAGGATCTTTTGTGGTTCCATACAAATTTTAGAATTGTTTGTTCTAGCTCTGTAAAGAATGTTGGTGTTATTTTGATAGGGATTGTAGTGGATATGTAGACTGCTTTGGGTGGTATCAACATTTTAACAATATTTGTTCTTCCGATTCATGATCATGAAATGTTTTTCCAGGTCTTTGTGTCTTCTTCAATTTCTTTCAGAAGGTTTCTATAGTTTTCAGCATATAGATCTTTTACCTCTTTGGTTTATTCCTAGGTATTTTATGGTTTTCAGTGCAGTTGTAAATGGGATCAATTCTTTGATTTCTCTCTCTGCTGCTTCATTATTGGTGTATAGAAATGCCACAGATTTCTGAATGTTGATTTTATATCCTGCAAATTTCCTGAATTCATGTATCAGTTCTAGCAGGTTTTTTGGTGGAGTCTTCTGGGTTTTCCATATAGAGTATCATGTCATCTGTGGTGAGTGAAAGTTTGGCTTCTACCTGGCCAGTTTGAATGCCTTTTATTTCTTTTTGTTGTCTGATTGCTGAGGCTAGGACTTCCAACACTATGTTAAATAACAGTGGTGAGAGTGTACATTCCTGTTGTGTTCCTGATCTGAGGGGAAAGCTCTCAGTTTTTCCCTATTGAGGGTGATGTTAACTGTGGGCTTTTCATATATGACTTTCATGACGTCAAGGTATGTTCCTTCAATCCCGACTTTCTTGAGGGTTTTTATCAAGAAAGGATGCTGTATTTTGTCAAATGCTTTTCTTGCATCTATTGAGAGGATCATGTGGTTCTCATCCTTTCTTTTATTAATGTGATGTATCATGTTGATTGATTTGTGGATATTGATCTGGGCTTTTTGGATATTGAACCGGTCCTGCAGCCCAGGAATAAATCCTGCTTGATCGTGGTGAATAATTCTTTTAATGTATTGTTGTATTTGGTTAGCTAGTATCTTGTTAAGAATTTTTGCATCCATGTTCATTAGGGAAATTGGTTTGTAGTTCACCTTTTTAGTGGGGTCTTTGTCTGGTTTTGGAATCAAGGTAATGCTGGCCTTGGAGAATGAGTTTGGAAATTTTCCTTCCATTTCTATTTTTCGGAACAGGTTCAAAAGAGTAGGTGTTAACTCTTCTTTAAATGTTTGGTAGAATTCCCCCAGAAAGCCATCCAGCCCTGGACTCTAAGTTGTTGGGAGATTTTTGATTACTGATTCAATTTCTTTAATGGTTACGGGCCTGTTCAAATTTTCTATTTTTTCCTGTTTTGGTTTTGGTAGTTTATATGTTTCTAGGAATTTGTCCATTTCTTCCAGATTGCCCAATTTGTTGGTGTATAATTGCTCATAATATTCTCTTATTATTTTTTGTATTTCTGTGGTGTTGGTTGTATTATCTCCTCTCTCATTTGTTCTTTTAATTATTTGGGTCCTTTCCTTTTACTTTTTGGTAAATCTGGCTAAGGGTTTATCAATTTTGTTAATTCTTTCAAAGAACCAGCTCCTGGTTTTGTTGATCTGTTCTACTGTTTTTCTGATTTTGATATCATTGATTTCTGTTCTAATCTGCATTATTTCCCTTTTGCTCGTTTTGGGCTTTATTTGCTGTTCTTTTTCCAGCTCTTTGAGGTGTAAAGTTAGGTGGTGTATTTGAGACATTTCTTCCTTCTTTAAGAAGGCCTGGATTGTTATATACTTCCCTCTTATGACTGCCTTTGCTGCATCCCAGAGGTTTTGGACTGTTGCGTTTTCATTTTTATTGGCTTCCATAGACTTTTTAATTTCTTCTTTAATTTCTTGGTTAACCCATTCATTCTTTAGGAGGATGTTCTTTAATCTCCAAGTATTCATGGTCTTTCCAATTTTTTCTTGTGGTTGATTTCAAGTTTCACAGTGTTGTGCTCTGGAAATATGCATGGTATGATCTCAATCTTTTTGTACTTGTTGAGGGCTGATTTATGACCCAGTATGTGATCTATTCTGGAGAATGTCCCATGTGCACTTGAGAAGAAGGTGTATTCTGCTGCTTTAGGATGAAATGTTCTGAATATATCTGTTAAGTCCATCTGGTCCAGTGTGTCATTCAAAGCCATTGTTTCCATGTTGATTTTATGCTTAGATGATCTGCCCATTACTGGGCTGTTGAAGTCCCCTACTATTATGGTACTATTATCAATGAGTTTCTTTATGTTTGTGATTAGTTGATTTATATATTTGGGAACTTTCAAGTTGGGGGCATAAATATTTACTGTTGTTAGCTCTTATTGGATAGACCCCTTAATTATTATATAATGCCCTTCTTCATCTCTTGTTACAGTGTGGTTTAAAATCTAGTTTATCTGATATAAGTATGGCCACTCTATCTTTCTTTTGATGTCCGCTAGCATGATAGATGGTTCTCCATCCCCTTACTTTCAATCTGCAGGTATCTTTGGGTCTAAAATGAGTCTCTTGTAGGCAGCATATAGATGGATATTGTTTTTTATCCATCCTGATATCCTATGTCTTTTGTTTGGAGCATTTAGTCCATTTAAATTTAGAGTGATTATTGAAAGATAGGGATTTAGTGCTTTTGTGCCATGTGTAGCATTGGTATTTCTGGTGATGTTCTCTGGTCCTTTCTAGTCTTTGTTACTTTTGTTTTGTTTTTTTCTCCATGCAAAGAGTCCCCCTTAAAATTTCTTGCAGGGCTGGTTTAGTGGTCATGAACTCCTTTAGTTTTTGTTTGTCTGGAAAACTTTATCTTTCCTTCTATTTTGAATGACAGACAGTGTTGCTAGATAAAGAATTCATGCCTGTGGGGCACCTGGGTGGCTCAGTCAGTTAAGCATCTGAATTTGGCTCAGGTCATGATCCCACAGTTTGTGAGTTTGAGCCCCGCATTCGACTCTGTTGTCAACCGTGTGGAGTCTACTTCAGATCCTCTGTCCCCTTTCTTCTTGCCCCTCCTCCCTTTCAAAAATACATAAATATTAAAAAAAATTCTTGGCTGCATATTTTATGATTCAGCACATTGAATATATTCTGCCACTCCCTTCTGGGCTGCCATGTTTCTGTGGACATATCTGCTGTGAACCTGATCTGTTTTCCCTTGTAGGTTAAGGACTTTTTTTCCTTGCTGCTTTCAGGATTCTTTCCTTGTCTGTGTATTTTGTGAATTTGACTATGATATGCCTTGGTGTTAGTCAGTTTTTGTTGAATCTAATGGGAGTTCTCTGTGCTTCTTAGATTTTGATGTCTGTGTCCTTCCCCAGATTAGGAAGGTTTTGAGCTATAATTTGCTCACATAAAACTTCTGCCCCCTTTTCTCTCTCTTCATCTTCTGTGACTCCTATGATTTGAATGATATGAACCCTAACCTTAATTCCTTTTTCATAAGTCACTTAGTTCTCTATGTCTTGTATCATGATTTTTGCCTTTGTTTTCCTCTTTTTTCTGCTTCATTATTTTCCATAATTTTATCTTTATCTCATTGATTCGCTGCTCTGCTTCGCCCATCCTTGCCATTATGGCATCTATTTGAGATTGGATCTTGGTTATAGCATTTTTAATTTTGGCCTGACTGGATTTTAGCTCTTTTATCTCCACATAAAAGGATTCTCTGATGTTTCTGATGTTTTCTAGAAAACCCCAGCTAGTATTCTTTTAACAGTGGTTTTAAATTATGGTTCAGACATCTTAATAAAATCTGTGATGATTGAGTCCCTGAACATCATTTCTTCTTGTTCTTTTTCTTGGGTGAATTCTTCTGTCTTGTCATTTTGGAGGAAGAAAAAACAATGAAATTAAAAATTAAAATTAAAAACCAAACAAAAAAATCAAACAAAGGAAGCTATATCCTAGGTGTGTTTTAGTCTGATTGTTAAAAAAAGCTTGATAGAATAGAGAAAAGAGAGAAAATAGAGAAAAAAAATTAAAACAATTTAAAACTTAAAAAATAAAATAGTAAAATAGAATAAAATAAAGAAAATAAAATAGAATAAAAATTTTTAAATAAGAAAATAAAGAATAATTTGGTCTTTCTGTATCCAAGAAAGAGGAAAAAAAAAAAAAGAGAGAGAGAGAGAGAAAAGAAAACAATTTAAGCGATACAGAAGCAAAGGAAATGAACAAATAAACAAACCAGCAAACACAATGAAACCCAAATGAAGTTACATCCATCCCCTAGAAGGAAACTTTGAGGCACACCATAGTCTGTAGACTAAACAGGTGGAGGGATTTGTGCTCATCTTCTGGGGGATGTGCCTGGATGGTGCAGTTGGGTGGGGCTTTGTGTAATGGTTCCATTCTCCACTTGGTGGTGCTGCTTAGCTTACTGGGGTGGATCTGTGGGCGTGTGCATATGCATGCATGTGCCTATGCAGAGTACGTGCACAGTAGGGTTGAAAATGGCCTCACCTAGCTCCCTAGTCTTTAGTAGAGGAACTGCCTGCTCTCATGGACTGGCTATCAAGCATCCCTCCTTTGTCTCAAGCCTCTGTCTACTCCCCACCTCTACCCTGTCCATGTGCAAGCTGTCTGCCTGCCAGGTGATACCTCCCTCCAGAGTTTTAGCTCAGATGGGACTGTGTTTCAAAACCCCACGCTTCAAAGACCCCCACAGCTTGGACCCACACTGATTCCCTGGAGAAGGGTTTCATCAAGCAATGGCCAGGTGCTGGCCTGTCCCAGAAAATGTTTGCAGTGGTAGAAGTTCAGAGTTTATAGTAAATCACAACACACAGTACATGCTAGGTTTCACCATACTCTGGTCTTTGTCCTAATACCAGCAAACGTGGATGCTTTTTAAGGTCCTCCAGGACCTTTGCCCACAGGGAAACTCTATGTATGTCCTCTACCAAATGCCCTCCAAGCATGGAAACTGCTTCTCTACCATGTGGCACATGGACCCCTTAAACCACATGGCCTGCCTTCTGGGGATTCACCTTCTTCTTCATCACCAGATGAAGCTTACAGAGCATCGCCAGGCACTGAGCTCCAGACCTTCAGACTCTGTACTCTGTTGTTTATATATTAGTATTATTTATATACTAATTTATATACTGGTGGTATTGAAACCTTCTCTTTTCTCCCTGTCCATGGTTTTGGGCAACAGATTTCTTGTCCAGTCCCCTGTGAACGTTTTCACCTTCTCTCTCTCTCTTTCTCTCCAGCTACTTTTGAGGGGAGTGCTTTTCTTGTGTGATCCCAATGGGCCACACTCTCCCTCTTTCTCTTTCTCCCTCTGTCCTCTCTCCATGAAAATGGCTCTCTACTTTCTGCAGCTCCGTGGCTTTTCTCTCCCCCATTTCACCTCTCCACACCATGTACATGCAAAATTCTGTGGCTCAAATTATGCAGATTGTTGTGTTAATCCTTAGATCAATTTCATAGGTGTTCAAAATGGCTTGATGTTGATTTAGCTGCATTTCAGGGATGAGACAAGCTCTGGGTCCCCATACTGCTCTGACATCTTAACTCTAAGACAAATTTCTGTTATTAGTATCTAATTTCATTATGGTCAAAGAACATATCATGTAGGACTTGTGAGTTGTAGTAGGAAAATTATAACTTAATATCAACCAAAGAGGAATTCTTATTTCTCAGGAAGCCCTCCCAACCAACTAAAGGTGCTATAACCATCTAGGTACCAGTTTAATTCAAGTTGACAAATATTTGTTGAACACAGATTATATATGCTAAAACTCTGGGTAGTGCACAGGTTACAGAAATAAAGAAAGCAGAGTGCTTCATCTCAAGGAACTTACAATTTAGACATTAACTACTGATACTAGGAAAGCCATGGTAAAATCCCCAAACAGATTAAACAAAGAACAGAGGGGGTTCAAAAAAGAAAAGAATCAGGAAAGGTTTCACAAAGGAGGTGGCCCTTAAGAAGGGTCTTGACAAAGAGGGCTTAAGTTTGACAGGTAGAGATGGTAGAGACAGCCCTCCAGGAAGAGGAAACAGAATAAGCTCAAGACAGGAAAACATAGTGCATGCTCAGGAAACTTCACTTGGACTGGAGGTTTGGGGAGTGGTGGGAGATAAGGCTGGAAGGGTAGCTTGAGAATATTTTATTAGGACCCTGAGGTCTTTATACTTAGCTGAATAGGCATTTAGGTGGCACTGAGATTTTTTTTTTTTTTTAGCAGAAGAGACCCTTTCCTTCACCCACCACATTTTCTCCATCAAATCTGGATGGGGCTACATCCACCATAGAGCTCTAGAAAATGCTGAGTGGTTGGAATACATCACTGACTCCCTTGCTCCCCACAGCAGTTAGATAAAATCCCAAAATTTCTTTTCAGCCCTGCATGGTCTGCTTTTGACTACCTAACCTACCACTACTTTTTTTTTTTTTTAGCTTGCTTTAGTACATTCTATCTCCATCAGCTTCCTCAAACACAACTAGGATTCTCCCCAGTCAGGACCTTTGCATTTTCTCTTTTTTCTGCCTGAACACTCTTTTCCCAGCTCTTTGCATGGTGTGGTAGGCAGCCTCTAAGATGGTACTGACCATTCCTGCCTCCTAGTGTTCATACCTTTGTGTAAGTCCCTCCTCTAGAATACAGAAACTTGCTTTTGGCAAGTAGAATGCAGTAGAGGTGATGAGTTACAAAAAGAAGGTGGTTCCCATTGGGGTGCACTCTTTCTTTCTCATTCTGTCATTGGCTTGCTCTGAGGGAAGCCAGATAACTACTGTGAGCTACTCTACCGACAGGCCCATGTGTGGCAAGGCACTGATGTTTCAGGCCAATAGCCAGCAAAGACCTAAGGCCTGCCAACAGCTGTGTGGGTGAGGTTGTAAGCTGATCTTCCCCCGGTGGAGCCTTAAACTGACTACACTGCCCAGCTATTTTCTGGATTTTAGTCTTGTGAGAGGTCAAGCCAGAGACACCTAGCCAAGCCACACCTCAATCATCAACCCAAAGAAATAATGAGATAATAAACATTTGTTTTAAGTTGCTAACCTATGAGGTAGTTTGTTATGCAGCAATAGGTAACTAATACATATAGTTGGCTCAGTCTCATCCTTCATGGCTCAGCTCAAGTGTTACCTCCTCAGAGAGGCCTTTCCTAACCAGCCTGGCTAAAGTAACTTCCTGCTCTGCTTCTTCCCCAAGTCACTTTTTAATATAGTACCCTATTTTCTTTCTACCACAGCACTTACTATCATCTTTAATTTATTCATTTACTAATATATTACCTGACATCTCACAACTAGAATGTAAACTCTTAAAGGGTAGAGTTATTGCCTAATCTGTTCACTTCTCTATCTCCAACAGCTGGAATGATACCTGGTTCAAATACTTGTTGAATGAATGTAAGGGGTTAATAGCTCTCTATTATTTGCTCCAGAAATTTCCTGGTGCTTAACAGAGCCAAATACTATGAACTGAGCATAATCTGTGCTTTGATAAGAACTTTGATAGCCAATAAGGGCTGGGGCTGTTTTCAGTTTTTATTTTTATTTATTTATTTTTTTTCATTTTATTTATTTTTGGGACAGGGAGAGACAGAGCATGAACAGGGGAGGGCCAGGGAGAGGGAGACACAGAATCCGAAACAGGCTCCAGGCTCTGAGCTGTCAGCACAGAGCCCGACGCGGGGCTTGAACTCACGGACCGTGAGATCATGACCTGAGCCAAAGTCGGCCGCTTAACCGACTGAACCACGCAGGCGCCCCTGTTTTCAGTTTTTAGAACAAGATCTGCTTTTATTTCACAGATCAGGAAAGAAACTTGCCAGAGTCACAGAGGTAGTAAGACGTAGAACTGGGATTCAAATAATTATCTATCTAAGTTCAAAGCCAATGCTACTGCAAAAAATTAAAATTATTTAATACAAAATAGAAGACAAGAGGCAATAATGAAGGGGGTAGGAGAGGAAGTGGAATACTTTATTGGAAACCATGTACTAGTCCATGAACAGTTAAAGCAAAAGACATGATAGGAACCTGGGCTTACTTAGAAACCTCCTGTGTATTGAAAGGATCAAATAGGGAAACAGACTAACCATGAGGAATGTATGGGCAAAAATCATTTGTCAGGATGAAAGTACCCACACTACCACACTGCTTGCTGTCCACCCTCCCACCTCAGGTGGCTTTGTAGGTACAGGTAGGTATCTGACCCTCTTCCAGAGGACTTTGGTCCTGCAGTAGATTTGTGTGAACGTTGCAGATCTTACCACTCTGACAACTCAGGATGCAATGCCTAGCAGGGACTACAAGATGTAGTACACTTGTAGTACATTATAAAATGAATAGAGCCACAAAACCATTGCCCATGCCTCATTTACCTCCCCTCACCTGCCCTCAGTCTCCACAGCAATAGTAAGAATGAAACAAGAATGCCATCTTGCTGGCAAGGGCTCTCATAGGGCTTTGTGTTCACATCCCAGCTCTGTCATGTTCCAACACATACTAGTGTTTGGGCCTTGAGCAGAATACCTATTGTGAACTTCAAAAGCCCTTGGCCTCACTTCTTAATTTGGCCATTGATGAGGTGACCAGTACTATGCAAGCCTAGATGGTGTAATCTGATAGTGTCTAAGCCACATGACTCTTGATTTTAGTCCCAGGGCTTTTCTAACATGCCTTGTGGTAATTCTACAATACTCCTCTCAGCTCTTACTCATATGCAGCTTGGAAGTATGGCACTTGATGTACTATAGGGCAAACTTTGACCAATGGAGTGTGGGCTGGGTTAGCTAATGGATAGTTTGTCTTCTGTCTTCCTTGGATGGAAAATTCTCAGAAAATCCCATGAGATGAGGCAACCAGTTTTCCACCATGCTTGTCAACTCAGTATGCAATATCATGTTGGTTTCCTTCCCTTCTCATTTCACTCCCTTTCTCCCTCACTCCTGTCCCTAGAATCCCATTTCCCCATTTAAGCTACTCACCCAGAATCATTTGTCTTGGGCTTTGCTTTATGTGAAACATAGATTATTTAATCTCTGTGTCTCAACTCATCTATAAAATAAGGAATATGTGTGTCTATTTCACAAGGTTTGTATGAGTCCAAAGTAATAATGCATGAAAAGCATGTAAGAAACTGGTACATAGCAATCATTCTATGAACTCCAGTTATTGTTGTTATTGAATAAAAGGGAACCCTCAATGTATATGGAGAACCCAATTTGTCCCTAGGTCTGAGAAGAATTTAACCACAATATAAACATCCTTATTTCTCATTTCTTATTTTCTTCCTCAATTTTTCTGCTTGGAGGCTTATAAGTTATCAACTACTCTGCTGGGAGCAAACAAAAGAGAGAAGAATATAGAGGTGCTCCACATAGGAAGTTGGCACTCATGAAGTCAAAGACAAAAATGTTAGAAAAATTTTCTCCCCAAATTTAATAACCTGGAGGTTACCAACAGAAAACAGAATTTATTTGAAGGTTGCATATACATGCTATGCTCACGTGTCTTCTGTGGGGGAAATTCTCAAATGGGGGTGCATGACTAATGTTTACAGTTACCTTAAGATAAAGGTTTGCAGATCAGCCCTGTGTGAGTTGAGTGTGTCACCTCCATAATATGTCTAGTCTTTGCTTAGCTGTCATAGGTGGTCGGCAGTGTCTTTTTTTTTTTTTAATTTTTAACGTTTATTTATTATTGAAAGACAGAGAGAGTCAGAACGTGAGCAGGGAGGGGCAGAGGGAGAGGGAGACACAGAATCTGAAGCAGGCTCCACGTTCTGAGCTGTCTGCACGGGGCCCTGATGCGGGGCTCAAACTCACAAACTGCGAGATCATGACCTGAGCTGAAGTCGGATGCTTAACTGACTGAGCCACCCAGGCGCCCCTAGCAGTGTCTTGAACTAAATAGCTAAAGTCTACCCCCAAAGACTTCCAAGGTGTGGTCAGAATTCTGAATATCTGAATCAGCATTGGCTTTTAATTCTCCTTCATAGACCATGTCAAATGCAACACCCAGTTCCACAGAGTCTCCTTTGGAAATGTCTCCCATACCTGAGCTCCTCTTTACACTCGACTTTACTTTCCCACATCTTAGCATTTCTTCAAACCATTTCCTTGGAATATCTTTCTCTGTTCTCCATCTGTCCAGTTTAGAATCATTCTTAAATTTTCAGCTGTTTTCTTCTCCATGAAGCAACCTCAGGTCCCTATCTTGCTGCTTCTTCTCCCTCTAGAATCTCAGCTAATGGTTATACTCACTAGGAGATAACCTCTCCTGAAGCTGCTCCCAGTGCTGGAATATACTCTTCTTCTTCTACTGAGACTAGCTGAAGCCCAGTGTCATCCATTAAGCCACAAGCAGCTGTTTCAGCCTATGCTGACAACCCTTTTCTCAACACCCATCCTAGGCTAAGTCTATATGCCTAAACTACTAATATATCATTAAACAGTTAGTTATACAATTGTGTATATATGAGATGCTCTTTGTTTCAAGTTTCTGTGTGGGAAGAGTTTTAAGGCGATGACAGGGAGGAGGAGCCCAGGTAGAGGCTCTGCATGAATTAAGGAGATGAAATTCAGAGTGCATGAAGACCAAAGGGGCTAGAGTTTGCAGGACAGAGTATCAGAGAGGAAAAAATTTCACAGAGAGACTACTCTGAAGATTTTTAGAATATGCCCCTTGATTATTGATCAGCACATGTGTATGTGGGAACTAGCCAAAGCTAGGTGAAGAACTGCTCATAAAGATTACTGGCAACTGTGACTGGCATTCACATAGGCTGGGAATTCTGCCTCTTTCCACCAGCTACACTGAACAGCTTCATGATTTACATGGCATTGGGTAGCATACAACGGATGTTACTTCAATAGAAGAATACTTATCTTCAAACCAAAGATTGGTCTGGTCCCACCTGACAAATCATAAAAGCAAGACCCAAAAGTATTGAACTGTTTTCATGTAACTGCATTCCACAACAAAGCTTAAGAATATTTGTAGGGATTGGGGCACCTGGGTGGCTCAGTCAGTTAAGCATCCAACTCTTGATTTTAGCTCAGGTCATGATTTCCCAGTTTCCATTGATTACGCAGCGCCTGCTTGAGATTCTCCCTCTCTCTCTCTGCCCCTCTCCCCACTGATGCTTTCTATATCTCTCAAAATAAATAAATTAATAAAAAAGAATATTTGTAGGGATCAAAAATATTCACCTGGGAAAGGGATTGAGGAAGGCAAGTGAGTGAGCAGAGCACAGAGGATTTTTAGGGCAGTGAAAATATTCTGTATGAATTATAATGATGGATATGTGTCATTATACTTTTATCCAAACCCCTAAAATGTACATCAAGAATGAATCTTAAGGTAAACTATGGACTTTGGGTAATTATGACATGTCAGTGTAGATTCATCCTTGGTAAATGTGCCATTTTGGTAAGTGATGTTGAAAATGAGGGAATCTATGCATGTGTGGGAACAGGGAATATGAGTTCTTTGTAGCTTCCATTTTTGTTGTAAATTGAAACTGTTCTAAAAAGATAAAGTCTTTTTTGTTTAGTTTATTTGTTTATTTTGAGAGAGAGAGAGAGTGAGAACGTGAGTAAGGGAGGGAGAGAGAGAGGAAGAGAGAGAATCCCAAGCAGGCTCCATGCTTTCAGCACAGAGTCTGATGTGGGGCTTGAACTCATGAACTGTGAGATCATGACCTGAGCCAAAATCCAGAGTTGGATGCTTAAATGACTGAGCTACCCAGGTGCCCCTAAAAAGGTAAATCCTTAAAAAAAAAATCTATCTCCCAACAAGGTGAAATTTGCAATGTCCGTAATCCAATCAAAGATTGCCAGACATTTGAGGAAGCACAAAAATATGTCCCATAATGAGAAAAATCAATCAATCAAAAATGAACTTGAACTGACATAGCTGTTAGAATAAGAAATCAACTAAATTAGAAGTTATTATAACTGTATTCTAGATGTTCAAAAAGTTAAGTAGAAACATGAAGATAGAAAACTATCCAAACTGAAATTGTAGAGAGGAAAACTACAATGCCTAGGATGCAAAATACATTGGATGTGATTAATGGCAGATTATACATGACTGAAAAAGGATTAGTAAATGTGAAGATCTAGCACTAGAAACTATTCAAATGAAATACAAAGAGACAGAGAGAAAGAGAGAGAGAGAGAGAGAGAGAGAGAGAAAGAGAGAGAGAGAGGTTGAGTTTAAAAAAGAAAAATGAGGGTTCTGGGGAAGATGGCAGGATAGGAGGGCCCGAAGCTCACCTTGCCCATTGAATATAACTAGATAATACCTACATCAGTCTAAATAACCCCAAAACTGACCTGAATACTGGCAGAACAGACATACATAGAGAAAATGTAGAGAAAAGTCCATATTGAAGCATGTAGGAAGGATGGAGACACAGTTGGGAAGATGAGGGAGAAGAAACAGACACCCCAGGCACCCCAGGCATGGGGAAGATGAACCCCCATAGCATTTGGCTTTGAAACCCAGAGGAGCCAAATTTGGCAAGTTCTTACTATCAGCAGGGCTTAACACCTAGAACTTTAAAAATCAACACAATTGGGCTCTGGAAGAGCTAGAGGTTGACAGGAAACTGAGTCCCCACCCTTAAAGAGATAACACAACAAACAGCCCTGGGGAGATACAGCATAGAAGCAGCAGTTTAAAAAACTCAAGGAGATTTATTTACTAATCTCAGAGGTGTGCTAGAGGGTCAGGGATCATTGGGAGACTTCTCCAGGAACAAAGAAACTGAAGGCACCATTTCCCTACCCTGTCCTCCTCCTCCCCCCGCCCTCCCGATGATCTAGACAAGTGGACAGTTACAGGAATCAGCCCAGGGACAACACTCTCCACCTAACTTGCTAACACCACTTGCTCGGCCCATGCGCTTCTGCCGACCTGCCCCTACCAACACAGTGGCCTTGACAGGAGTTTTGACCAGGTCAATGGAGACCCTGCTGGCACTGCCTTCCATGCCCCCCACATTCTCCTGTAGACCTGCACCCTCCTATATGGACTGAGACCATCCAAAGAGGCTACAAGCCTGGCTGTGTGCAAGCTGACCCAACTGGGGCTAGCACCACTCCAAAGTGACTTCTATCCTGGGAAGAAGGAAAGATAGCCACAGGAATGAGGCTCCAGCAGTGGGCTTCGGCAGACATTTTGTCTGATTGCAGGCCCCACCTATCAATGAAAGCTTATCAAGGGAAACTGCCCTGCAGTTTGATGCTACTGTTATCTTTGGCAAACATTTGATCTGACTCAACTCAAACCCAAGGCTGTCCAAACTAGCCCACTAACAACAAAGGGACTAAACCCTGCCCACAACAGGCAAGAGAATCATTGTAAATGACTGGACTGAAGGCAAAAGCAGCTCAGCCACAATAGTAGAGTGCACACAACACACATAGGAGACATCCCTGAAGCACCATATTCTGATGAACAGGGGCCACTGCAGGGCACTACAGGACCTCTTCTTCATAAAGCCACTACTTTGAAGAGTAGGAGACATAGCTGACTTTCCCAACACAAAGAAACAGACACAGGGAGTTAGACAAAATGAGGAGACAGGAATATGTCCCAGATTAAAGCACAGGACAAAATCACAGCAAGAAACCTAAATGAAATGGATACATGTAATATGCTTGATAGAGAACTTAAAGTAATGATTATAAAGATACTAAATGGACTTGAGAAGAGAGTGGAGGTTTTCAGTGAGACCCTTAACAAAGAGATAGAACATGTAAGAAAGAACCAGAGATGGAGAACTCAATAACTGAAATTAAAAACACACTAGATGGAATAAACAGTAGACTAGAGGAAGTAGAAGAATGGATCAGCGACCTGGAGGATTGAGTAACAGAAAGCAATCAAGCTGAACAGGAGAGAGAAAAAATAATAATAAAAATGAAAATAGACTTAGGGAATTCAACAACACCATTAAGCATACATAACAACATTTGCATTATAGGGACCCCAGAGAGAGAAAAGGGGGGCAGAAAGCTTATTTTAAGGAATAATAGCTGAAAACTTCCTGAGTATAGGAAAGAAAACAGAAATGCAGATCCCAGAGGCACAGAGACCCCCCCCGCAACAAAATCAACCCAAGGAGATCCATGCCAAGAAACATAGTAATTAAAATGGCAAAAAATAGTGATAAGGAGAGAATTTTATTTTATTTTTATTTATTTATTTATTTTTTAAATGTTTATTTTTGAGACAGAGAGAGACAGAGCATGAACGGGGGAGGGTCAGAGAGAGAGGGAGACACAGAATCTGAAACAGGCTCCAGGCTCTGAGCTGTCAGCACAGAGCCTGACGCGGGGCTCGAACTCACGGACCACGAGATCATGACCTGAGCCGAAGTCGACCGCTTAACCGACTGAGCCACCCAGGCACCCCATGGAGAGAATTTTAAAAGAGCAAGAGAAGGGCATCTGACTTCGGCTCAGGTCATGATCTCACGGCTCGTGGGTTCGAGCTCCACATCAGGCACTGTGCCGACAGCTTGGAGCCCGGAGCCTGCTTCGGATTCTGTGTCTCCCTCTCTCTCTGTCCCTCCCCCGCTTATGCTCTGTCTTTCAAAAATAAATAAACATTGAAAAAAAATTTTTAAGAGCAAGAGAAAAGAAAACAGTTACATACAAGGGAAACCCCATAAGGAAAGGGTGGAAAGGAAAGACCATAAGTAGGAGTAAGAAAAATAGAAAGCACAAAAGCAGTAAAAACAAGTATATCTATAAAAATTGGTCAAGGGATTCACAAAATAAAAGGATGTAAAGTGTGACACCATATACATAAAATGTGGTGGTGGAGGAGGGAGCAGAAATAAGGAATGGGTTCAAACTTAAGCGACCATCAACTCAATATAGACTGCTATATGCAGAAGATGTTATATACAAACTTAATGGTAACCACAAATCAAAACCAGCAATAGATATGCAAAAAATGAAGAGAAAGGAATCCAAGTATGTCACTAAAGAAAGCCATAAAACTGTGAGAAAGGACAGCAAGAAAAGAAAGAAAGAAAGAAAGAAAGAAAGAAAGAAAGAAAAAAATTAGCAAGCAAACAAAAGGACAAGAACAAGAGAAAGACTAGAGAAACAACCACAAAACAAGCAAAAAAATGGCAATAAGTACATACCTATCAACAATTACTTTAAATGTAAATGGACTAAATGCTACAATCAAAAGACATGAAGAGGCAGAATGGATAAAAAGAAAGAAAAGAAAAGAAAACTAAGACCCATCTATATGCTGCCTATAAGAGACTCATTTCAGGCTTAAAGACATATGCAGATTGAAAGTGAATGGATGGAAGAGAATTTGTCATACAAATGGAAGTGAAAAGTAAACCAGGGCAGCAATACTTATATTGGACAAAACAGACTTTAAAACAAAGACTGTGAATTTACCCAGAAAACTGCCAGAAGACTAGCAGAACGGACTCTCTGGAGCCAAGCATAGATGAGAGGCCCACAGAAGAGGGTAGGAAGGGTGGAGAGGCTGTACACGCTACATGGACTGGCAGTGGGGACCCAGGGCGGTGGAGGGGCAGCTGGCCCACCCAGCAAGGCAGAGCCCCTGAGTCTGGCTTGCAAAAGTGGAGGGGTAGGACGGAGTGTGTTCTGACAGCTAGCGGGACTTAACACCTGGAATGTTATAAGTCAACAGCTCTGCTCGGAGAGCGGGAGGGCTAAAGGACAATGGAAGGGAGAGTTGTTGAGCCCCGGAGGACAGAGCTCAGCTTGGCAGGGAACAAAGGCACTGGGAAGAGCCATCTCCCTCACCCATCCCCCAGCCAAAATCCCAAAGGGAACCAGTTCCCATCATGAACTTGCTTGCACCGCACAAACACCCAATGCAGTGCTTCTGCGGATCCATCCCTCCTGGTGCCATAGGGCCCCTCCTGAAGCAGCCCACCGGAGGCAAAGCGAGCTGAGCCTGCCCCTCCAGCCCCTGTGCACCTTGTGGATCCACCCCGGCTAATACACATCTTATCAAAGCAACACCACAAGCCTGGCAGTGTGCAAGTAGCCCAGACAGAGGCCACACCTCTCCACAGTGAGTCCTGCCCCTGAGAGAGGGGAAGATAAGGTACACACCAGTCTGACTGTGGCCCCAGCAGTGGGCTGGGGGCAGACATCAGGTCTGACTGCGGCCCCGCCCACCAATGCAAGTTACTCCAGACAGCACAGAGGAAGAGCCCTGCAGTTCTGCGCCACTCCAGGGACTATCCAAAATGACAAAACGGAAGAATTCTCCTCAAAAGAAACTCCAGGAAGTAGCGACAGCTAGCGAACTGATCAAAAACGATTTAAACAATATAGCAGAAAATGAATTTAAATAATAGTCATAAAATTAATCACTGGGCTTGAAAAAAGTATAGAGGACAGCAGAGAATCTATTACTACAGAGATCAAGGGGCTAAGAAACAGTCAGGAGGAGCTAAAAAATTCTATAAATGAGCTGCAAAATAAAATGGAGGCGACCACAGCTCAGATTGAAGAGACAGAGGAGAGAATAGGTGAATTAGAAGATAAAATTATGGAAAAAGAAGAAGCTGAGAAAAAGAGAGATAAAAAAAATCCAGGAGTATGAGGGGAGACTCAGAGAACTAAGTGACATAATTAAATGAAATAATATACGCATAATTGGGATTCCAGAGGAGGAAGAGAGAGGGAAAGGTGCTGAAGGTGTACTTGAAATCATAGCTGAGAACTTCCCTGAACTGGGGAAGGAAAAAGGTATTGAAATCCAAGAGGCACAGAGAACTCCTTTCAGATGTAACTTGAATCGATCTTCTGCATGACATATCAGTGAAACTGGAAAAATACAAGGATAAAGAGAGAATTCTGAAAGCAGCTAGGGATAAACATGCTCTAACATATAAAGGGAGACTGATAAGACTCGTGACGGATCTGTCTACTGAAACTTGGCAGGCCAAAAAGGAATGGCAGGAAATCTTCAATGTGATGAACAGAAAAAAATATGCAGCCGAGAATCCTTTATCCAGCAAGTATGTCATTTAGAATAGAAGGAGAGATAAAGGTCTTCCCAAACAAACAAAAACTGAAGGAATTCATCACCACTCAACCAGCCCTACAAGAGATCCTAAGGGGGATCCTGTGAGACAAAGTACCAGAGACATCACTACAAGCATGAAACCTACAGACATCACAATGACTCTAAACTCATATCTTTCTATAATAACACTGAACATAAATGGACTAAATGCTCCAACCAAAAGACATAGGGTATCAGAATCGATAAAAAAACAAGACCCATCTATTTGCTGTCTACAAGAGACTCATCTTAGACCTGAGGATACCTTCAGATTGAAAGTGAGGGGATGGAGAATTATCTATCACGCTACTGGAAGTCAAAAGAAAGCTGGAGTATCCATACTTATATCAGACAAACTAGACTTTAAATTAAAGCCTGTAACAAGAGATGAAGTAGGGCATTATATAATAATTACAGGGTCTATCCATCAGGAAGAGCTAACAATTATAAATGTTTATGCGCCGAATATGGAAGCCCCCAAATATATAAAACAATCACAAACATAAGCAACCTTATTGATAAGAATGTGGTAATTGCAGGGGACTTTAATACTCACTTACAACATTGGATAAATCATCTAGACACAGGATCAATAAAGAAACAAGGGCCCTGAATGATACACTGAATCAGATGGACTTGACAGATATATTTAGAATTCTGCATCCCAAAGCAACAGAATATACTTTCTTCTCGAGTGCACATGGAACCTTCTCCAAGATAGATCACATACTGGGTCACAAAACAGCCTTTCATAAGTATACAAGAATTGAGATCATACCATGCATACTTTCAGACCACAATGCTATGAAGCTTGAAATCAACCACAAGAAAAGGTCTGGAAAACCTCCAAAAGCATGGAGGTTAAAGAACACTACTACTAAAGAACACCCTACTAAAGAAGGAATGGGTCAACCAGGCAATTATAGAAGAAATTAAAAAAAAATATGGAAACAAATGAAAATGAAAATACAACAATCCAAATGCTTTGGGCTGCAGCAAAGGCAGTCCTGAGAGGAAAATACATTGCAGTCCAGGCCTATCTCAAGAAACAAGAAAAATCCCAAATATAAAATCTAACAGCACACCTAAAGAAAATAGAAGCAGAACAGCAAAGACACCTCAAACCCAGCAGAAGAAGAGAAATAACAAAGATCAGAGCAGAAATAAATATAGAATCTAAAAAAACTGTAGAGCAGATCAACGAAATCAAGAGTTGGTTTTTTGAAAAAATAAACAAAATTGATAAACTTCTAGCCAGGCTTCTCAAAAAGAAAAGGGAGATGACCCAAATAGATAAAATCATGAATGAAAATGGAATTATTACAACCAATCCCTCAGAAATACAAGCAATTATCAGGGAATACTATGAAAAATTATATGCCAACAAACTGGACAACCTGGAAGAAATTGACAAATTCCTAAACACCCACACACTTCCAAAACTCAAACAGGAAGAAATAGAAAGCTTGAACAGACCCATAACCAGCAAAGAAATTGAAGCAGTTATCAAAAACCTCCCAACAAATAAGAGTCCAGGACCATATGGCTTCCCAGGGGAATTCTACCAGACATTTAAAGCGGAGATAATACCTATCCTTATCAAGCTATTCCAAAAAATAGAAAGGGAAGGAAAACTTCCAGACTCATTCTATGAAGCCAGCATTACTTCGATTCCTAAACCAGACAGAGACCCAGTAAATAAAGAGAACTACAGGCCAATATCCCTGATGAATATGGATGCAAAAATTCTCAATAAGATACTAGCAAGTCGAATGCAACAGCATATAAAAAGAGTTATTCACCATGATCAAGTGGGATTCACTCCTGGGCTGCAGGGCTGGTTCAATATTCTCAAAGCAATCAATGTGATACATCACATTAATAAAAGAAAAGATAAGAACCATATGATCCTGTCAATCGATTCAGAAAAAGCATTTGACAAAATTCAGCATCCTTTCTTAATAAAAACCCTCGAGAATGTTGGGATAGAAGGAACATACTTAAACATCATAAAAGCCATTTATGAAAAGCCCACAGCTAATATCATCCTCAATGGTGAAGAACTGAGAGCTTTCCCCCTGAGATCAGGAACACGACAGAGATGTCCACTCTCACCGCTGTTGTTTAACATAGTGTTGGAAGTTCTAGCATCAGCAATAAGACAACAAAAGGAAATCAAAGGCATCAAAATTGGCAAAGATGAAGTCAAGCTTTCACTTTCTGCAGATGACATGATATTATACATGGAAAATCCGATAGACTCCACCAAACGTCTGCTAGAACTGATACATGAATTCAGCAAAGTTGCAGGATACAAAATCAATGTACAAAAATCAGTTGCATTCTTATACACTAATAATGAAGCAACAGAAAGACAAATAAAGAAAGTGATCTCATTCACAATTGCACCAAGAAGCATAAAATACCTAGGAATAAACCTAACCAAAGATGTAAAAGATCTGTATGCTGAAAACTATAGAAAGCTTATGAAGGAAATTGAAGAAGATATAAAGAAATGGAAAAACATTCCGCGCTCATGGATTGGAAGAATAAATATTGTTAAAATGTCAATACTGCCCAAAGCTATCTACACATTCAATGCAATCCCAATCAAAATTGCACCAGCATTCTTCTCAAAGCTAGAACAAGCAATCCTAAAATTTGTATGGAACCCCAAAAGGCCCCGAATAGCCAAAGTAATTTTGCAGAAGACCAAAGTATGAGGCATCACGATCCCAGACTTTAGCCTCTACTACAAAGCTGTAATAATCAAGACAGCATGGTATTGGCACAAAAACAGACACATAGACCAATGGAATAGAATAGAAACTCCAGAACTAGACCCACAAAAGTATGGCTAACTAATCTGACAAAGCAGGAAAGAATACCCAATGGAAAAAGTACAGTCTCTTTAACAAATGGTGCTGGGACAACTGGACAGCAACATGCAGAAGGATGAAACTGGACCACTTTCTTACACCATTCACAAAAACAAACTCAAAATGGATAAAGGACCTGAATTTGAGACAGGAAACCATCAAAACCCTAGAGGAGAAAGCAGGGAAAAACCTCTCTGACCTCAGCCGCAGCAATTTCTTACTTGACACATCCCGAAAGGCAAGGGAATTAAAAGCAAAAATGAACTATTGGGACCTCATGAAGATAAAAAGCTTCTGCACTGCAAAGGAAAGAATCAACAAAACTAAAAGGCAACCGACAGAATGGGAAAAGATATTTGCAAATGACATATCAGACAAAGGGCTAGTATCCAAAATCTATAAAGAGCTCACCAAACTCCACACCTGAAAAACAAATAATCCAGTGAATAAATGGGCAGAAAACATGAATAGACACTTCTCTAAAGAAGACATCCAGATGGCCAGCAGGCACATGAAAAGATGCTCAACGTCGCTCCTCATCAGGGAAATACAAATGAAAACTACACTCAGATATCACCTCACACCAGTCAGAGTGGCTAAAATGAACAAAACAGGAGACTATAGATGCTGGAGAGGATGTGGAGAAATGGCAACCCTCTTGCACTCTTGGTGGGAATGCAAACTGGTGCAGCCACTCTGGAAAACAGTGTGGAGGTTCCTCAAAAAATTAAAAATAGACCTACCCTATGACCCAGCAGTAGCAATGCTAGGAATTTACCCAAGGGATACAGGAGTACTGATGCATAGGGGCACTTGTACCCCAATGTTTATAGCAGCACTCTCAACAATAGCTAAATTATGGAAAGAGCCTAAATGTCCATCAACTGATGAATGGATAAAAAAATTGTGGTTTATATACACAATGGAATACTATGTGGTAATGACAAAGAATGAAATATGGCCCTTTGTAGCAACGTGGATGGAACTGGAGACTGTTATGCTAAGTGAAATAAGTCATACAGAGAAGGACAGATTCCATGTGTTTTCACTCCTATGTGGATCCTGAGAAACTTAACAGAAGACCATGGGGGAGGAGAAGGAAAAAAAATGGTTAGAGAGGGAGGGAAACAAAACATAAGAGACTCCTAAAAACTGAGAACAAACTGAGGGTTTATGGGGGGTGGGAGGGAGGGGTGGGTGAGTGATGGGTTTTGAGGAGGGCACATGTTGGGATGAGCACTGGGTGTTGTATGGAAACCAATTTGACAATAAATTTCATATTTAAAAAAATAATAATAAAACCAAAAAAAAAAAACCACCAAAGACTGTAACAAGAGACAGCAAAGAACTCCATATAATTATAAAGAGAACAATCTAACAAACAGATATAACAATTGAAAGTATTTATGCATCCAACATTGGAGCACCCAAATACATAAACAGCTAATAACAAACATAAAAGAACAAATTGATAGTAATACAATAATAGTAGGGGACTTTACCAGTCCACTTACATCAATGGATAGATCATCCAAACAGAAAATAAACAAGAAAACAGTGGCTTTGAATGACACATTGGATCAGATGGATCTAACAGATATATTCTGAAAATTCCATCCTAAAATAACGGAATACATGTTCTTTTCAAGTGCACGTGGAACTTTCTCCAGAATACATCACATATTAGGCCACAAAACACGTCTCAACAAATTCAAAAAGATTGAAAAACCCACAGGTAACTTCACACTTATTGGGGAAAAACTGAGAGTTTTCCCACTAAGATCAGGAAGAAGACAAAGATGTTCACTCCCACAACTTTTATTCAACATAGTACTGGAGGTCCTAGCCACAACTAGACAACAAAAAGAAATAGAAGGCATCCAAATTGGTAAGGAAGAAGTCAAACTTTCACTATTTGCAGATGACATGATACTATATTCAGGAAATTCTAAAGACTCCACTAAAAAAATGCTAGAACTGATAAATGAATTCAGTAAGGTCCCAGGGTACAAAATCAAAATACAGTATCTGTTGTGTTTCTATACACAAATAATAAAGTAGCATAAAGAGAAATTAAGAAAATTATCCCATTTCCAGGGGCGCCTGGGTGGCTCAATTGGTTAAGTGTCTGACTACTGATTTCTGCTCACGTCAGGCATGATCTCATGGTTCATGGGATTGAGCCCCACATTGGGCTCTGTGCTGACAGTGTGGAGCCTGCTTGGGATTTTCTCTCTCCCTCTCTTTCTGTCCCTGCCCCAATTATACTCTCTCTCTCCTTCTCAAAATAAATAAATAAACATTTAGAAAGAGAGAGAGAACTATCCCATTTCCAACTGGTACCAAAAATAATAAAATACCTAGAAGACAAACTTAACCAAGGAGATGAAAGTCCTGTACTCTGAGAGCTATAAAACACTGATGAAAGAAATTGAAGACGATGAAAACAAATGGAAAGACATTCCATGCTCATGGATTGGAAGAAAAAATATTGTTAAAATGTCAATACTACCCAAAACAACTTACAAATTTAATGCAATCCCTATCAAAATACATACATAGCATTTTTCACAGATCTAGACCAAATACTACTAAAATTTGTAGGGAATTACAAAAGACCCTGAATAGCCAAAGCAGTACTGAAAAAACAAAAAACAAACAAAAAAAACCAACTGGAGGTGTTACAATCCCAAATTTCAAGATATACTACAGAGCTATAGTAATCATAACAGTTTGGTACTGGCACAAAAATAGACACATACGTCAGCAGAACAGAATAGAAAGCCCAAAAATAAACCCATGATTATATGGTCAATTAATGTTCAACAAAGTAGGCAAGAAAAAGCAATAGGGAAAAGTCAGTCTCTTCAACAAATGGTGTTGGGAAAACAGGACAGCTATATGCAAGAGAATGAAATGGGACAACTTTCTTACAGTATACACAAAAATAAACTCAAAATGGATTAAAGACCTAAATGTGAGGTCTGAAATTATAAAAATTCTAGAAGAGAGCACAGGCAGTGTTCTTTCTTTGACATTGACCATAGTAACTTTTTTCTAGATATGTTTTGAGGCAAGGGAAACAAAACCAAAAATACACTGCTGGGATTACATCCAAATAAAAACTTCTGCACAGCAAAGGAAACAATCAACAAAACTAAAAGATGATGTACTGAGTGGGAGATGGTATTTGCAAATGATGTATCTAATAAAGGGTTAGTATCCAAATACATAAAGAACTTCTAACACTCAATACCAAAACACCCCCCAAATAAGCCAAAATTAAAAATGGGCAGAATAAATGAACAGAAATTTTTCAAATAAGACATACAGATGGCCAACAGACCCATGAAAAGATGCTCAATATCACTAATATGTCATAGAAATGTTAATCAAAAGCAAAATGAGATAGGTAAAATGAGATAGTACCTCATACCTGTCAGAATGGCTAAAATAAAAAACACAAGAAACAAATGTTGGCAAGGATGAGGAGAAAAAGGAACCCTCATGAAATGTTAGTGAGAATGCAAACTGGTGTAGCCAGCATGGAAAATGGTATGGAGGTTTCTCAAAAAATTAAAAATAGAGATCCTACATAATCCAGTAATTCCACTACTGGGTATTTACCCAAAGAAAATGAAAACACTAATTCAAAAAGACATATGCAGCCCTATATATATTGCAGCATTATTTACAATAGTCAAGATACGGAAGCAGCCCAAGTATCCATCAATAGATGAATGGATTATATATATGTAGTGGAATATTAATCAGTCATAAAAAACGAATGAAATTTTGCCATTTGCAACAGCATGAATGGATCTAGAAGGTATAATGCTAAGTGAAATAAGGGAGAAGAAGATAAATACCATGTGATTTCATTCATATGTGGAATTTCAGAAACAAAACAAAGACAAAAAAAGACAAACCAAAAAACAGACTCTTAATTATAGAGAACAAACTTATGGTTACCAAAGGGGAGGATGGGGGGGGGGATTGGGGAAATATGTAAAGGGTATTAAGAGTACACTTATCATGATAAGCACTGAGTAACATATAGAATTGCTGAATCACTATATTGTACACCTGAAACTAGTATAACAATGTAGGTTAACTATACTAGAATTAAAATTTAAAAAAGAAAAGAAAGAGTAAAGAGCATCAGTAAGCTGTGGGACAACTTCAGATATACATATCTGAACTTCAATACATATATCATTGGAGTCCTCAGGCAAGGTGGAAGGGGAACTAGGTGAATTGAAAAATATCTGAAGAAATAATGACCAAATTTTTTTCAAACTTGATGAAAACCATAAGCCCACAGATCCAAGGTACTCAATGGACATCCAAAACAAGAAATATGAAGAAAATGATACCAGGAGACATAATCAAATTGATCAACAACAACAACAACAACAATAACAACAACAACAAACAGTGATAAAGAGGAAATCTGAAAAGTAGCCAGAGTGGAAAGCTACATCTCAGAGGAAAACATAAGAGGAAAATAATAGTTTTCTTGTCAAAAGTAATATGAGACAACAACAGAAAAAAGTCTTTAAAGAACTATAAACACACACACACACATACACACACACACACACACACACACACATACACACACACACAAAACTCTCAACTTAGTATAGTTTATGTAGTAAAAAATATCTTTCAAAAATGAAGGACATGGAGACAGAAAGTAGATTAGTAGGTTTGTGTTTACCAGAGTCTGGGAGGAAGGAAGAATGAAGAGTGACTACTAATGGGTATGGGTATGGTTGGGGGCAGGGGTGTTAGTGATTAAATGTTCTGGAGTTAGATAGAGGTAATAATTTTTAAAAAGTGGTAATAATTTTGTGAACTTTGTTAATATATAACTTTGTGAATATACTAAAAGCCACTGATATACAAGAGATGAAAGAATTTATCATAAGCCAACATGAATTTTAAGAAATATTAAACAGGGGGAGGAGCTAAGATGGAGGAGTAGGAGGAGGACCCTAGGCTTGCTTCCTTCCTCAAACACGGCTAAATAAATATCAAATAATTCTGAAGTGCCAGGCCCTGGACAGTATGTGACCCCTTCTTCATAAAGCCATTACTCCCAGAAGCAGGAAAGATAACAGGCTTTCCTAACACGGAGAAGATAGAGACCTAGACAAAATGCCAAGATGGAGGAATTCATCCCAAAGGAAAGAATAAGAAAATGTCATAGCCAGTAATCTAATCAAAAAAGATATTAGCAATATGCCTGATCCAAAATTTAAAGCAACAATAATAAGAATACTAGCTGGGTTTGAGAATAGCATAGAAGACACTAGGTTTTAGGTCTTGTGTCTCTGAAGTTAGGGACTACAGAGATAAAAGACCTAAAAACTAGTTGGCCTGAAATGAAAATATAACTGAGACTTGAAACTGACTGTATGAAATGACCACAAGGATGGAAGAAGCAGAGGAATGAATAAGTGATATAGAAGATAAAATTATGGAAAATAATGAAGCTAAAAAGAAGAGGGAAAGAAAGATATTAGATCATGAATGGAGACATAGGAACTTAGTGATTCCATAAAGCATAATACCATTCATATCATAGGAGTCCCAGAAGGAGAGTGGGAAAAGGGAGCAGAAGAGTTTTTTGAGGAAATTATAGCTGAAAACATCCCTAATCTGGGGAAAGAAACAGACATCCACATCCAGGAGGCACAAAGAACTGCCATCAAAATCAACAAAAACCAACACCAAGATATATAGTAGTTAAATTAGCAAACTGTAGAGATAAAGAAAAAAATCCTAAAAGCACCAAGACAAAAATAGTCCCTAACTTATAAGGGAAGACAAATAAAATTAGCCACAGATTTCTCCACAGAAACTTGGCAGGCATGAAGGGAGCAGCATGATATATTCAATGTGCTGAATGGGAAAATATGCAGCCAAGAATACTCTATCCAGC
This sequence comes from Panthera uncia, assembly GCF_023721935.1. NCBI lineage: Eukaryota > Metazoa > Chordata > Mammalia > Carnivora > Felidae > Panthera > Panthera uncia. The sequence continues at coordinate 1,859,499 of NW_026057579.1, forward strand.
AAGGCTATAGTTCAGAATAGAAGAAGAAATAGATTTTCCTGAACAAACAAAAACTAAAGGAGTTCATGACTACTAAACCAGTCCTGCAAGAATTATTAATGGGGACTGTTTGAGGGAGAAGAAAAACCAAAAGCAACAAAGACTAGAAAGAAACAGAGAAATTTTTCAGAAATAATGACAAAACACGTGATTAAATGGCACTAAATTCGTATCTATCAATAATTACTCTGAATGTAAATGGACTAAATGCTCCATTCAAAAGACATAGGGTGTCAATGGATAAAAAAACAATACCCATCTATATGCTATAAGAGATTCATTTTAGATCTAAAGGCACCGGCAGATTGCAAGTGATGGGATGGAGAACCACTTATCATGCAAATTGATGTCAAAATAAAGACAGACTACCAATACTTAGATCAGACAAACTAGATTTTAAATCAAAGACTGTAACAAGAGATGAAGAAGGGCACTATATCATAATAAAGGGGTCTATCCGACAAGAAGATCTAACAATTGTAAATATTTATGTCCCCAACTTGAAAGAACCCAAATATATAAAACAATAACAAACAAAGAAACCCATTGAGGGGTGCCTGGGTGGCTCAGTTGGTTAAGCATCCGACTTCAGCTCAGGTCATGATCTCATGGCTCATGAGTTCGAGCCCCACATCGGGCTCTGTGCTGACAGCTCAGAGCCTGGAGCCTACTTCAGATTCTGTGTCTCCCTCTTTCTCTGCCCCTCCCCTGCTCTAACTCTGTCTGTCTCTCTCTCTGTAAAAAATAAATAAACATTAAGAAGAAAATTAAAAAAAGAAACCCACTGATAATAATACAGTAAAAGTAGGGGACTTTAACATCCCACTTACGTGAATGGACAGGTCATCTAAGCAGAAAATCAATAAGAAAACAATGGCTTTGAATGACAAACTGGACCAGATGAATTTAACAGATATATTCAGAACATTCCACCCTAAAGCAGGAGAATATACATTCTTTTCGAGTGCATGTAGGACATTCACCAGAATAGATTATATACTAGGTCACAAATCAGGCCTCAGCAAGTACAAAAAGACTGAGATCATACCATGCATATTTTCCAACCATAACACTATGAAACTTGGAGTCAACCACATGAAAAGATTTGGAAAGACCACAAATACATGGAGGTCAAAGAACATCCTACTAAAGAATGGGTCAACCAGGATATTAAAGAAGAAATTTAAAAAACACATGGAAACAAAAGAAAATGACACACTACCGTCCAAAACTTTTGGGATGTAGCAAAAGCAGTCACAAGAGGGAAGTATATAGTAATACAGGCCTACCTCAAAAAGTAAGAAAAATCTCAAATATGCAAGCTAACCTTACACCTAAAGGAGCTAGAAAAAGAACAACAAATGAAACCTAAGCCAGCAGAAGAAGGGAAATAATAAAGATTAGGGCAGAAATAAATGATACAGAAACTAAAACAAACAAACAAACAAACAGCAATAACAACAAAAAACCAGTAGAACTGATCAATGAAACCAGGAGCTAGTTCTTTGAAAAACTTAAAAAATTGATAAACCCTTAGCCAGACATCAGAAAGAGAAAAGACCCAAATTAAAACATTGCCAGGGGCAGCTGGGTGGCTCAGTCAGTTGAGTGTCCAACTTTGGCTCAGGTCATGATCTCACAATTTGTGAATTCGAGCCCTGCATCAGGCTCTCTGCTTTTGGTGCAGAGCCTGCTTCGGATCCTCTGCCCCCTCTCTCTGCCCATCTCCACTTGCTCTCTCTCTCTCAAAAATAAATATTTAAAAAATTGCTAGCATTGATGCACAATTTCAGTAAAGTGGCAGGATACAAAATCAATGTACAGAGAAATCTGTGGCATTTCTATACATCAATAATGAAGCAGCAGAAAGAAATCAAGGAATTGATCTGATTTATAATTGCACCAAAACCCATAGATACCTAGGAATAAACCTAACCAAAGATGTAATAGATCTATACTCTGAAAACTTTAGAACACTTAGGAAAGAAATTGAAGAAGACACAAAGAGATAGAAAAACATTCCATGCCCATGGATTGGAAGAAAAATATTGTTAAAATAACTACACTACCAAAAGAAATCTACAGAGTTAATGCAATCCAGCACTTTTCACCAAGCTAGAACAAATAATCCTAAAATTTGTATGGAACCACAAAAGATCCCAAATAGCCAAAGCAATCTGGAAGAAGAAAAGCAAAGCTGGAGGCATCACAATTCCAGACTACAAGTTCTATTGCAAAGCTGTAGTGATCAAGACAGTGTGGTACTGGCACAAAAACAGACATATAGATAAATGGAACAGAATATAAAACTCAGCAATGGACCAACAACTCATCTTCGACAAAGCAGGAAAGAATATCCAATGGAACAAAGACAGTCTCTTCAACAAATGGGGCTGGGAAAACTGGAAAGCAAGATGCAAAAGAATGAAACTGGACCACATTCTTATACTGTACACAAAAATAAATTCAAACTGAATGAAAGACCTGAATGTGAGACAGGATACCATTAAAATCCTGGAGGAGAACACAGGCAGTAACTTCTTTGACATTGACCATACCACCTTCTTATTAGACATGTCTCCTGAGGCAAGGGAAACAAAAGAAAACATGAACTATTGGGATTTCATCAAGATAAGTCTTCTGCACAGCAAAGGAATCAGTCAACAAAACTAGAAGTCAACCTTCAGAATGGGAGAAGATATTTGCAAATGACATATCTGATAAAGGGTTAGTATCCAAAATGTAAAAGAACTTATTAAACTCAGCACCCCCAAAAAACAAAGAGTTTAGTTAAAAAATAGGCCAAACACATGAATAGACATTTTCCCCAAGAAGACATTCAGATAGCTAACAAACACATGAAAAGATGCTCAACATCACTCATCGGGGAAATACAAATAAAAACTACAATGAGATATCACTTCATACCTGTCAGATTGACTAAAATTAACAACACAGGAAACAACAGATTTTGGTGAGGATGCAGAGAAAGGGGAGCACTCCTGCACTATTGGTTGGAAAGCAAACTGGAGCAGGAACCCTGGCAAACAGTATGGAGTTTCCTCAAAAAGTTAAAAATAGAACTGCCCTACAATCCAGCAATGGCACCACTAGGTATTTACCCAAAGGATACAAAAATATTGATCCAAAGGGATATATGTAGCCCAATGTTTATAGCAGTCTAATCAACAATAGTCAAACTATGGAAAAAGCCTAAATGTTCACTGACTGATGAATGGAGAAAGAAGTGCATATATATAATGGCATATTACTGAGCCATCAAAAAGAATGAAATCTTGCCATTTGCAATGTAGTGGGTGGAGCAAGAGTGTATTATGCTAAGTGAAAAAAGTCAGTCAGAGAAAGACAAACACCATATGATTTCATTCATATGTAGAACTTAAGAAGTTAATCCGATGAACATAGGGGAAAAAAGAAGAGAGAGGTAAACCATAAAACAGACTTTTAACAAGAGAGAACAAATTGAGGGTTGCTGGAAGGGAGGTGGGCAGGGGGATGGGTTAAATGGATGATGGGTATTAAGGAACACACTTGTTGTGATGAGCACTGGGTGTTCTATGTGAGTGATGAGTCACCAAATTCTACTCCTAAAACCAATTTTATTACACTATATGTTAACTAACTGGAATTTAAAGAAAAACTTGAAACTACAAAAAAAAGAAAAAAGAAAAAGAAGAAAAAATAAAGTACATTGTGGATAAACTGAAAAAAAAAAAAAAGAAAGAAAGTTAAAGAAAATCCTAAAAGCAGAAGGAAAATGATACCAGATGGAAATACAGATCTACACAAAGGAATGAAAAGCACTGGAAATGTCAACTATACGGTAAATATATGACTTTTTTAAACTTAGATCTCTTTAAAAAAGAACTTACTTTTTAAATGCAAATAATGATGAAATAATAAAGATGCATTATAAGGTTTATACTACATGTATTAGTAAATGTAAAACAACAATAGCATAGGGGCGCCTTGGTGGCTCAGTTGGTTGGGTGGCTGGCCTCAGCTCAGGTTGTGATCTCACAGTTCATGAGTTTGGGCCCTGCGTCAGGTTCTCTGCTGTCAGTGCGGAGCCAGCTTTGGATCCTCCATCTCATTCTCTCTCTGCTCCCACCCTGATCATGCATGTGCACTTTCTCTCTCTCAGAAATAAATTAAAATAGAGACAATAATAGCATAAAGAGGAGAAGGTGACATCACAACATATTTTGCAGATAATAAAAGGATAAGAAGGGATTATTATAAACATCTTTATGTGTGTAAATTCAACAACTTAGAGGAAATGGCCAAATTCCTTGAATGATACAAACTGCTAAAATTTATTCAGGAAGAAATAGATGGCCTGAGTAGCCCTATATCTGTCAAAGAAATTGAATCTATAGTTAAATACTTTCCCACAAAGAAAATTCTAGGTCCAAATTACTTCACTGGTGAATTCTACCAAATACTTAAGAAAGAAATTGTATTATATAAACTCTTCTCTAATATCAAAACCAAGCAAAATCTTTACAGCAGAAAACTATATAATAATAGCCCTTATAAACATGGATGCAAAATTCTAAACAAAATCTTAGTGATTCAAACCAACAAAGAATAAAAAAGATAATACATCATGAGCAAGTGTGGTTTACCCCAGGAATGCCAGGTTGCTTAATATTTGAAAATCAGTCAATGTAATTTTCCTTAATAAACTAAAAAAGAAAGTCATATAATTACCTAAATAGATGCAGGAGAAGCATTTGACAAAATCTAACATTAATTCCTGATAAAAACTCTCAGAAAATGAGAAGTAGAAGTGAGCTTCCTCACCATGATGAAGAGCATCTACAAAAAAACCCTATAATAGCATCACGCTTAATGGTAAAAGACAGATGCTTTTCCAATCTATTTAACATCATGCTGGAGATTCTAGCCAGTGCAATAAGGCAAGAAAAAGAAAAAGGCATTCAGATTGGATAGGAAGAAGTAAAACTGTTTTTATTTGAAATAGCATGAGAGGCTATGTAGGAAATTCAATAGAATCTCCCAATTCCATTGTGGGTTTAGAATAAATGAGTTTTTCAAGGTTGTAGAACACAAGATAAATAGACAAAACCAATTGTTTTCTATATACTAGCAATAAACAAATAAAAATGAAATAAAAATTACCATTTATAATAACATAAAAAATATTGAATAGAGATAGGTCTGACAATGATATGAAAGACTTGTACACTGAAAATGACAGTATACTGCTGAGAAAAACTAAAGAAATCAATAAAATAGATATACTGTGTTCATAGGTCAGAAGACTTAATATTATGATGTCATTTCTTCCCAAATTGGTCTATGGATTTAATGAAATGTTAATCAAAATCTTATCAGACTTTTTTATGGTAGAAATTGACAAACTGATTCTAAAATTCATATGAAAATGCAAAGGACCTGAAAAAAGTGAAAACATCATTGAAAAAGTAGAAGATTCAAAACTAACACTATCCGATTTCAAAAATTATAAGGGGTGCCTGAGTGGCTCAGTCGGTTGAGGGTCCAATCTTGATTTCAGCTCAGGTCACGATCCTAGGGTCATGGGATTGAGACCTGCATTAGGCTCTGCACTGAGTGTGGAGTCTGCTTGGGATTCTCTCCCTCTGCCCCCTTCTCCACTCATGTTCTCTCTCTCTCTCTCTCTCAAATAAGTAAAACAATAAAATAAAATAAATTATTACAAAACTACAGTAATCAAGACAATGCAGTATTGGTACAAAATTAGAAATATATCCATGAAACAGAAAAAAGTTTAGCAATAAAACCTATACATATATAGACAACTGATTTCTCACAAAGGTGCAAAACAATTTAGTGGAGAAAGGATAGGTTTGTCATTAAATGGTGCTGGAAAAATTGGATATCCATCTGCAAAAAACCCCAAATAAACTATACTTCCATCCATTCCTGTGCCATATACAAAAATTTACTCAAAATAGATCTTAGATCTAAAATTATAAAATTTTTAAGAGAAAATATGATATAATCATTGTGTCCTTGGGTTAGATAAAGATTTCTTAGATATGCTACCAAAAGTACAATTCATTAAAAGAAATGAATAGATTTGGGGTGCCTGAGTAGCTCAGTCCATTAAGCCTCCGAGTCTTGATTTCAGCTCAGGTCATGATCTCACAGTTCCTGAGTTCAAGCTCTGCATTGGGTTTCACACTGACAGCACAGAGCCTGCTTGGTATTTCTGTGTCCCTCTCTCTGCCCCTCCCCTGTGTGTGTATGCACTTTCTCTTTCTCAAAATAAATAAACTTAAAAAAAATTAAGGCCTCGGGGCGCCTGGGTGGCTCAGTCGGTTAAGCGTCTGACTTCAGCTCAGGTCATGATCTCGCGGTCTGTGAGTTCAAGCCCCGCATCGGGCTCTGTGCTGACAGCTCAGAGTCTGGAGCCTGTTTTGGATTCTGTTTCTCCCTCTCTCTCTGACCCTCCCCCGTTTGTGCTCTGTCTCTCTCTGTCTCAAAAATAAATAAATGTTAAAAAAATTTACTTAAAAAAAATTAAGGCCTCTTATGCTCAGATTAAAAAATTCATTAAAAATTAATATATTTCTCTTTAATCAAAATTAAGCATTTTGATTCTTCAAAAGACATTGCTAAGACAATAAAAGGAGAACCCACAGACAGAGAAAATATTCTCAAATCATATATCTGATAGAAGTCTTAGATCCAAAATATACAAAAATTTTAAAAATTCAATTATAAGCAAGCCCATAACTCAAGAAAAGTTGGCAAAAGATTTGAATACACATTTAATTAAAAAAGATATATACCTGGCAGATAAAACATATAAAATGGTGCACAACATCATTAGCTACTAGGAAAATATAAATTAAAACCACAATGAGATATTACTACACACTTACTAGGCTGGCTAAAATTTAAAACTCACTATTCCAAGTGTTGACAATGATATAAAGGAACTAGAACTCACACATTGTTGATGAGAATGTAAAATGGTATGCCAACTTTGGAAAAATCACTTTTTTTAGTGATCAGATTTTTTTTTAAAGTTAAACTTATGTTATATGAACCAGCTATTGTCCTCATTTATTCTCCAAAGAGAAAACCTGTATCCATACAAAGCCTTGAAAATGAACATGTATAGCAGCTTTATTTGTAATAGTCGTGTATTAACTTATCTAAAGCTCACAACCATCCTATGAATAGATACTCTTATCATCCCCATTTTCCAGGGTATTGTTAGGAAATGGGGAAGAGAAATGCCTGGTTGTCCATTTATACTTGTCTACCACAAGGGCTAATAATAACCTGACTCAAATTACACACAAATATACTGTTACATATATTATATATGGTAATAAAAGCATATGCTTTAAAGTGAGTTGGGAAGTTCAAATTAAATAGTACATATAATGTGCATAGTGTGGTGCCTAGCATGTTGTATGTACTCAATAATGTGATTGATGACAATGATAATTGTATAGCAGGGCAATGTTATGTATAGCAGGGCATGTAAGCAGAGGCTATAATTGAGAGAATCTAGAATGTATAGAATGATTTGCCATATTTTGCTATGTATCTTAGAGAAGTTAAATATAAAAAGCTCCTTTTTTAAGGAAACAGTATCAGATTTTGATAAAATACTTAATTCTGGACATAGTGAGTGAGGTTTGAAGACTTCACTCATTTAGCAAGTAGGCAAATCTGTTGAAATTTGGGCCAAATTGTCTGCGTCAGAGCCTCGATATGTGAAACCTGTAATTCCTGATAGTTCTGCAATTGCTTGAACAGAGATGATCAGGATGTGAAATTAGATGACTTTGTTTTGAAGACATCTTCCAGAGCAGGTGACACCTTATTAGAAGAGGCAGGGTCATTAACTTTTCACATAACTTTTCTAGCAATCAAAACATTATTTATTGTTATCATTGATTACACAAGTAATTCCTGATCTTCAGAGAAAAAATAGAAAAACATGAGCAAATAAGCAGAGAGTATCATTACCATAGTCTCATAATTTCACCTATTTATTAATACCTTAGTGGAAATCTTCCCAGAACTTTTTCTATACATTCTTAAAAAAAACAAAAAAGGGACAATATAACTATACATAATTTTTTATAAGTTGTTTTCTTCCCTTAGCAATATATTCTGAAATTTTTTTCATTTCATTTCATGCATTTCTACAACATTGTTCATCTTTGTATGGATATACAATTACCTATATAATCAATCCCCTAATTTTAGACATTTTTTTAATGTTTTATTTATTTATTTTTGAGAGAGAGAGAGAGAGAGAGAGAGAGAGAGAGAGAGCAGGGGAGGGGCAGAGAGAGAGGGAGACAGAGAACCCCAAGCAGGCTCTGTGCTGTCAGCACAGAGTGGGATGTAGGGCTCAAACTCATGAACCATAAGACCATGACCTGAGACAAAATCAAGACTTGGGCACTTAACTGACTGAGCCACCCAAGCACTCTTAGACATTTCTAACTATTTGAGATTCCAAGTAAGACTTTGATTCTAACACATGATGCTACAAATCAGCAGAAATTCCCTAAAAGAAGAATTGCCTTTTCAAAGGACATGAACATTTAAAAGATGCTTTGATATATTTTCTAAATTGCCTGTTAACAAAATTGTACCAATTTACAAATCTCACTCTTAGTGCACATACTATCACTTTAAGACAGGCTCCATAAGAGAAGATGTGATAAACTCATGTATTTTCTTTGGGGTAGAAAAGGAAAACAATTCAAGCTGAGAAAAGTCTTAAATATTCACTTTTAGTATGTCCTTTTTTTTTTTTTTTTTTTTTTAATCTGTGAACAACTAAATACAATGCAAATTGAGTTGCTTTCATTGGGATTAGAGTAGGCAGCTCACAGTAATCAGGGCCAGGCAGGCAGATGGATTTCTTCAGGGTTGGGGATCTTGAAACATTAAAAGATGGATAAAAATAGAAGAAATAGGAAAAAGGAAAATCCTACTCAAGGAGAGGCAAAGCAATCAATACGTATTTTTGCTGTTGATCTTAGAAAACTGCTCTTATCAACATATTTTTTACAAAAGAACAAAGGGGCTTCAGGGAGGTCTGCCTCCACCTTAATCTTGGACTTCTCAGCTTCCAAAACTGTGAGAAATAAATGCTTGTTATTTAAGATACCCAGTCTATGGTATTTTTGGACTGGACTAAGCAGCCTGAATGGACTAAGACACCAGCTATCTTTTACATGGAGGCAAATACAATCCTAACTTATATAAATGATGAAATATAAAATTCCTAAGGGTGGGTGTTGCAAGATTTTAAACGAAACTGAGGCAAACCCTGTTAGATAGAGTCAGAAAGAATCCGAAAGCACAGGAAATGCTGGTTTGGTGTGCTAATGATAGAGCAGTGGGCAATGCTAATTAACCCAGGGAGAATGTGCATAGTGAAGAAAAGGGCCAACATCTTGAAGGGGGTAAGGGCCAGGGAAGAAAGGCCAGAGGAGGACAAAAGGAAGGAATGGCTAGATACCCAGGGGGAAACCAGCAGTTGGGTCACTGGCCTGAGAAGGGAAGAAACAAGGAGAACACACGTACTGTTAACATATTTGAAGGTTTTATGAAAAAGAGCTTAAACTTACTTTATGTAACAAGTATTTATATAACACAAGAGGTAAGACAAAATCCAGTGGGTAAAGGGGTAGGTGGGGAAATCTTCTAATTCAACATGGAGCAGTATTTAGTGTTCTTATCTATTCAGGATGTCTTTGCCTTCTCACTTTCTTCTGTTAATAACCCGGTGCTTGGTTATAGCAGTGGGCAATAATATTATTCCATCCCTGTGGACACAATGACTGGTTCAGGGATAGGCATATGACCCCAGCCAGAACAATCAGAATCCTTGTCCAAACATATTCTAACTGGACTGGTCTTCTTTTCTTCTCGTTTGGTCACTGAATTCTTTGGCTGTGGGCCCAGAGATGTTTGAGGGCATACTCCCTGCTGGGGATGGAGAGTCTATCTGCAAGAACAGACCTTCAGCACAAGCTTTTCTAACATGAATTAGTTATGAGGTGATTGATTAATCAGAGAACATGATCTTTGACTACTGTTGTTATAACCTCTTTTAGAACTAGCAAGCAGAGCAGGAAAAACATTGTTGGAAACAATACCAGCTGCAATGTCTGAGTGATTTCGTATTTGGCTTATCAAAGCAGTAGGATGTAAAGTTGATAAGAATGTGTACAGATTGTGCTAATGATAACAACGGTGGAGGTAGTAAAATAAAATAAAGGTCACTTCTGTTGAGTAAAAGAGCCATGTATAATATGGAAATAAAAGATAATTATAAACCTAGAAAGCCTTAGATTCATACAGGATTAGTATTGTTGATGGAAAGTATTGGAATAAAAGAATATAGGTCACTAAATGCTATGTTTGTCAGTAGGAAAAGAAAGAATCCTATAGGAAACTGAAGAGGTAGGGAAAAGTTTTATTTAAATTCAAATCTATCAGATTACCCGTATGAAATAACATTTTTAAGTCAAAAATGTCACATAACAGCCATTCCAAATGATTTTTCCTGAATATATAGACTCTGTCTTTTGCTATGTCAAATAAGAACAAAGTACTTTCTGACATGTTAAACGGCTAATTACAGTTTAATTTTAAAGTGCCTGTTTAATTTCCCAGGAACATTATCTTTCATTGCAATTAGTGAGATTTCAGAAAGCTTCGGGGAGAGGTGTTTACAATGGGTGTCAAAGACTGCCTGACTTGGTGATGGAGATGGTATAGAAATATATCTCAGACCAAAGACAGTAGCATAAGTAAAAGAATGGATAGAACTCTGAGTCCACTATGCTTGCAACTTTTGTGTAAGAAAGGAAACAAAGTACATATTATTTACTTGTACATATATTTAAGGTTTCTGCACCCTCACAAGAAACTAGCATCAGTGGTTGACCATTTGGAGTCGGGTATGGAATCTGAGTGGAGGGGGAACAGGAGAGGGGGGAAGACTTGGTACTGGGGACTGGAGAGAGAATTTGGTGGACAGCAGGACTAGGGTAATGTTAGATCACACAAAGCTTAAATTCTTTATGACAGGGTTTGTATTTGTATTTTAGCTTCCAGATAATGGAGAACCGCTACAGAGTTTTAAACAGAAGACTGATAAGATAAAATCTTCACAAAAGGGGTAAGAATTTGCTCTGTAACACCTGAAAGGCAAGAAATGTTGTTGGGCTCCAAAATCAAATCAAAGTTGCTTCATCCCCTATTTGCCAGAATTGGCAAAAACCCAGTTTCATTGGAGATGGAGAGCTCTTCCCCACCAACTCTCATCATGTTAGTTCTGGGAGCTTGTGGATATCCTAAAGAGAAATCTGTCAGCCTGTACTTGAATTTTGCTGTTTCTTCCTTCCCTGGAACAGGATCAGTTACATAATTTGCAAGACCCAGTGCAAAATGAAAATGCAGAGCCCCTTGTTTTCACATATTAATTATTCTATCATTTTATGTTTTATTAGGGTTTGTGTTTTTAAACATATGTGTTTTGTCCAATATGGTGACTTTTTTTTAAAGACAAGAGATGAGATAGAAGAGAACAGTTCTGCACCTGGATCTGTGGACCCTTCTGATAAAGTTAATGATGAAGTGTTTCAATCTTTTGAGACACCTCATTGCACTCAGAGACAAGGGGGTCTGGTCTTCTAAGCTGCTCTATTCTTTTGTGCATTGTCTGTGCTAAACAACTTACACATTAAGCAATGTCTCCCCCCAAACTGCAAAGACACTTAACTCCAAATTACAGTCATCTGACAAGTGTTTTAAATGGTACTGAAATCTCAAAACAGAGTAAAGCTCTTGTTTAAAACAAACAAACAAACAAACAATCATAATCAGTGAAAAGGTTCAGGAAGCAAATTATTTAGTAGCATTTATTTAGTGTCCAGAAAGGAAAAGGCACCCAGTTGGTGAGAACCTAGTAACATCAGTGTGTAAAAGTAGAGTGAGTAAAATATTAGGATAAGCTGCTGGTTCCTCTTCAGCAGCCCAGTGAGTCAACATACTGATTACATGACATGTAACATTATGTCATGTATATATACATGACATGTAACATTATGTCAAAGAAGTTTTGTGCAATAAGTTGAACAAATATTGCTTTTGTATGGAGGTTAATGAGTCAGCAGATTTTACCATTAGACGTCTTATCATAACATTTGTTAAGATTTGTAAAAATAGTGAATACTGACAACTTTTTTTTTTTCTTTTCTGCTGCAAAAAGAGCAGTCCAAACAAGTTAAGACAAAGATAACATTTAGTGCTTAGTCTTCATATTTGGAATCAAAAGATCTGACCTGGAGGAGCTGTGTAGGCATCTAGACTGACAGGGCTCACCAGTGGTTGGTTCCAGGAGAGGCGAAAATCTGATTTTGATCACAACACACAGTTTTCTTCACGGAGAGGTGCTGGTATTGAAGCCTGCTAATGAAGAAATTTTGAAAGTCTGCATGATGTGACAAAAATGGTCAACTTTATTAAAGAAAGAACAATTCACCTGAGAAAAATTTTTTATACTGTGTGAACACCTAGATAAAGGGCACATAAATCTGCTACAGGCAGAAATCTGCTGGCTTAGTGGAGGAAGAATTCTCAACAGGAGTTTTGGGCGAAAAAAATGAATCACAAAGGCTCAGAGGAAATATTTTGACTACAACTGACCAGATTCTTGGATTTAAAAGAAATGGAATCTTTTGTCAAATTATGCTGCAAAAGGAAATCTTGACATGTTTCCCCTATTGATTGGATTTGGAAGTGAGAAGGGCCTCTGCATCTTTCACATCTTCTTGAACACCACCTGGGAGAACCACAGAACCACAGCCTTGGTATGTTCCCTCCCTTGTCAACACAAGGGAGTGACTTAAATTACACTCACCGAATCTTCTGCCTGAAAATGTGACTTTGAGAAAAGGACTTTGTGAGCTGCAGGCTGATAAGTATACTCAAGATGAGATTTACTGATCTACCTCTAGACAAGTTCTGGATTTCTGTGCAAAAGTGGGATCCTGTTATTCAGGGGGAAACAACGGGCATTTTGTTGAAGTATTAAACTTTTTGAAATATGTAAATAAGCTTTTTTCTTATTTAACTAGCATCAGAAATTGTCTATTTCAGTTAAAAATGAAATCTTTGTGTTGAACCAACGAAAGAACAAACACAGGTTTCAACAAAAAGGTAAATTTCATTCTTCAGTGTTAGTTTCAAAAAGAATACTTTCAATGCGTTTATGTAGTCTGATAAAAGAGATAAAGAAGTAATACATGTCTATAATTTTGCAATTTTGCAATGGGAGCCTGATCATATCAGTGAGTAAGGAAATGCTTTTTTATACTGTTTTGAATAAAACTGTCTTAGGCCATACTTTTATTCATATTGCTTGGTTTGTAGTTTTATCTATAACTTTTCTGTAGCGTTTCTTTTCAACATTGTCAGTAAATTTCACATTGTAAATAACGTTAATTAAAATCAATTTACAGCCTTTGTGTAAATTAAATCTACTCCCCTTACCTTTAAAAAAATTAAATTTTATTTTGTCTTAAGCCAGTTATTTAACAAAAATGTATTATATTTGTTTTGTGAGTTTTAAATATTTATGACACAGCAATAAGATAAATGTCAAGAAAGATAAGCTAATCTTAACTGATTCTTTTTCAAGAACAGATGATTAAAAAGATATGTTAATTTTAAATAAAGAAAATAACTACTCTTACATATATCATATACCACATTCCAACCTCATTAGAATCTCATTTAGTTAGAATTTGCGTTAAGAATTTCAGATCTACAAAGACAAGGTAAAAAAGAAATCAAGTAGGTATTATGAGTTAATACCTTTTATCAGGAGGAAGAGTCACACAAAAATGGAAGGCTAATTAGTTAGCCAAAATAAACAGATCCACAAAAATACATATATTTGCTCAGAACATTGGATATTATTACTGATTGTTATATCTATAATTTACTAGCCACGCTAATGTACTATGATCTGTAGGTAAAATAATTAACAAAATTTTTTTGAATGTTTATTTATTTTTGAGAGAGAGACAGAGCATGAGCAGGGGAGGGGCAGAGAGAGAGGGAGACACAGAATCCAAAGCAGGCTCCAGGCTCCGAGCTGTCAGCACAGAGCCCAACTCAGGACTATGAGATCTATGATCTATTTCAAATCCTCTATCTCCATCTCTCTGCGCACCTCCCCCCCCCCCACTTGCTCTCTCTGTCTCAAAAATAAATGATTAAAAATATATAAAAAAAAATAAAGAAGATGTGGTATACACACACACACAAACACACGTATACACACACACCACACACATACACACAATGGAGTACTACTTGGTGATCAAAAAGAATGAAATCTTGACATTTGCAACATGTATGGAACGAGAGGTATTCTGCTAAGTGAAATAAGTCAGTCAGAGAAAGACAAATATCGTATGATTTCACTCATATGTGGAATTTAAGAAACAAAACTGATGAACACAAGGGAAGGGAAGCAAAAATAAGATAAAAACAGAGAGGGAGGCAAACCATAAAAGATCCTTAAAGACAGAGAACAAACTGAGGGTTGTTCAAGGGGAGATGGGTAGGGGGATGGGCTACATGGATGATGAGCAATAAGGAGTGCACTGTATGTTAACTAACTTGAAACTAAATAAATGAATTTTAAAAATATATATTCCATGATCATTTCTGGACTTTCTCCTGAAGAGAATTCTTTTCAAGATAATTTTTACTATTTACTATTTCCTATTTTTACTGTTTCCTCACGTAAATTGGTACTCTAAAATAATGTAATTTTAAAATTACATGGAATTTTTGGTAAAATTTAGCTTCTTTAAGATAATTGGGTAGTTTTTATAAAAGATTAATGGACTTGAGTTTTTGGCCAACATGGAGCAATGCGAAGTGGATTTATCCTCCCACCTGAAACAACAACAGAATCAGACAAAATATTTGAAACAATAGTTTTCAACACTGCACCTAGGGCAGTGAAGGAAGGTGATCCCTGGGAGGTAAGAAACAAATGAGATAGGCACTATAATTGTTAGTGACTTGGATCTAGGATACATAAATATTCTCAAAACTATTAAAAATTTTAAAAATCTGACAATCTGTCATAGAAATGGGCAAAACAAGATGGTTCATCACTAAAGATCCACAGATGGCAAATAAGCATATGAAGAGATGTTTAAAATCATTAGCTATTAGGGAAATGCAAATTAAAAACCAAAGTGAGACACTGCTATACCCCAATTAGAATGTCTTAAATTTAGAAGACTGTCCATATCAAGCATTGGCAAGGATATGAATAGAAGGATGTGGAGATAGGAATAAAAAGTGGTACAACCATTTTGAAAAACAGTTTGACACTTTCTTAAAATTTAAGCATAACCTTACCATATTCACCATAAACTTACCATCCGTTTTATTTCTAGATATTTACCTAAGAGAAATTAAAGTATATGTCCATACAGTAACTTGTGCACAAATATTCATATTGGCTTTATTCATAAAAGTGTCAAACTAGAAATGACCCAAATGTGCACCAGTGGGTGAGTGAATAAACAAATTGTGGTATATCCATGTAATGCAATACTACTGAGAAAAAAAAAAAAAAGGATGACTATTCATATATGCTATAACATAGATGAACCTTAAAATAATTATGCTGAGTAAGAGGCCAGGCACAAAAGAGTACATACTATGTAATTTTATCTACATAAAACTCTAGAATATGCAAAGAAATTTAGAATTACAAAAAGTACATCATGTAGATGGGTAGAAGACAGGGCAGTACAGGAAAGGGATTATCAAGGGGCACAAGGAACCTGGGGGTGATGACTGTGCTCATTGCGGATTGTGGCAATGGTTTCATGGGTATATACCTATGTCAAAACTTATCAAGGTGTACACTTTACATATGTGTAGTTTATTATAACTATACATCAAAGCTAATTAAAAATTTCATTTTTATATTCTGTATTTCCTCTCTGAAGAGAATCTTTTTAAAAATAATGTTTTACCAGTTTCTTTATGGTTGGGTACTTAAAAAAATTATTTGAAATTATATGAAGTCATTTATACATTGAGGCTCTTTATGCTTATGTGTAGTTTTTATAAAAGATTCATTTGCATCTTTTCATTTGAAAAAATTTACAGATTTTATATCAGTTACATGTTATTCATTATATTGTTCAAATCTACTCTATCTTTATTAACTTCATTATCATAATCTTTTGAAAATGCAGATTTCATATATTTAATTACAATTATGGTTGTGTTTATTGTCTCATTTATGTTGGATTATTCTCTCATATTTGCTTGACTAGTGATGGAGAGTGATGGGAATCTCTCTTTGAGGATTATTCTTGGAGACAACTTAAATTTTACCTCTAAATTTTGTTTTTGCTTCAGAAAATTTTCTTCAGCTTCCTTAAATTGTGAATTTTGCTGACTTTCCATTACTTTATTGTATACCACTATGTCTTGCCAACTAGAGCTTAGATGCATAGAACCACATCATTAAATTTTTTTTTTTTAATTCAGAACCACATCATATCAGAAAGAGATCTCAGATACCATGATTTTCCAACCTCCTTAATTTATAGATGAGGGAACAAAGTCACAGAGAAGTAAATGTCTTACCTAAAGCCAAACAATTGAGAGAACTGGGCTGGAACCCCAAACTTTTGATTCCCTGTTCTTTGCCCTTTGAAATCATCATCTTCTTCATTTTTCTACAATGGATTGTCCATTTCTTTTTAATGGCTCTCTGCTTAATCTTTCCATGATTTGTGACTGATGTTTTAATTTTTTTCCCTTTATTATTTGCTATGTTGCTGCAGTATAAAATTAAGGAAACCTCATTTAGGTATACATGGGTGAAAGTTCCCCCTTCAGGGCTTCCTGACTCCATTATAAATGAAGTTTCCTTACACAAAACAAAAAGGCGATCTAGTTAATGGATTAACCTAGTTAAGATATTTGTAAATGATATATCCAACAAGGGGTTAATATCAAAAATATGTAAAGAAGTTATAGGGGCGCCTGGGTGGCTCAGTTGGTTAAGCGTCCAACTTCGGCTCAGGTCATGATCCTGCGGTTTGTGAGTTCAAGCCCCGCGTTGGGTTCTGTGCTGACAGCTCAGAGCCTGGAGCCTGTTTCAGATTGTGTCTCTCTCTCTCTCTGACCCTCCCCCATTCATGCTCTGTCTCTCTCTCTGCCTCAAAAATAAATAAACATTAAAAAAAGGAAGTTATATAACTCAACACCAACACCAAAACCCCCCAAACAATCTGATTAAAAAATGGACAAAGTACCTGAATAGACATTACTTCAAAGAAGACATACAGATGATTATATACAAAACAACATACGCGTGACACAATAAAAGATGCTCAACATCACTAATCATTATGGAAATGCAAATCAAAACAACAATGAGATATCACTTCACATCTGTCAGAATGACTAGTATCAAAAAGACAAGAAATAACAAGTGTTGGTGAGGATGTGGAGAATAAGGAACTCTTGTGCACCATTTGTGGGAATGTAAATTGGTGTGACCATTGTGGAAAACAGTAGGAAGGATCCTCAAAAAATTAAAAATACAAATACTATATGATCCAGTAATTCTACCATTTGGGTATCTACCCCCTAAAATGAAAATACTAATTCAAGGGGTGCCCACTGGCTCAATTGGAAGAGCATACAACTCTTGATCTCAGGGTAATGAGTTCAAGCCCCACATTGGGTGTAGAGATTACTTAAATAAGTAAAACTTAAAAAAATTTTTTTAAACCTACTAATTCAAAAGAATGTATGCACCCATATGATTATTGCAGCATTATTGACAACAGCCAAGGTATGGAAGCAGCCCAAGTGTCCATTGAGAGATGAACAGATAAAGAAGATGTGGAATATATATACAATGGAATATTACTCAGCCATAAAAATTAATGAGATTTTGCCACTTGTGACAACATGGATAGATCTAGAGTGTATTATACTAAGTGAAATAAGTCAGAGAAAGTCAAATTCCATATGATTTCACTTATATGTGGATCTAAAAAACAAAACAAATGAACAAACAAACAGAAACACTCATTTAAAAATGCAGAGAACAAACTGATGGTTGCCAGAAGGAAAGTAGGCAGAGGGGTGGCTGAGATAGATAAAGGGGATTAAGAGGTACAATTTATAATTTATAAAATAAATAAGTCACAGAGATGAAAAGTACTGTATAGGGAGTATAGTTAATAATATTGTAATAATGTATAGTGACAGATGGTAACTACACTTGTCATGGTGAGCACTGAGTAATGTATAGAATTGGTGAATCAATGTTACATACCTGAAACTAATATAACATTGTATGCTAATTATACCTCAATTTAAAAAAAGATGAGAAATCAATTGACATGATAATGAAACACAGGATACATTCTGATTAAGTATAATTAACATTCATGTAAAATAAAATGTGCTCACTTGTTTGCACATTTGTATGTATATACTTAAAAGAATCCTCTGTTTTTCAGATGCTGAGCCAGAACCACCCAGGTAAGCCACTCTTGGATTTCTGAACCTCAGAAACTATGTGAGATAATTAATGTTTGCTGTTTTAAGCTGCTAAATTTTGGGATAATTTGCTATGTAGCGATAGAAAACTAATACAGCAACGCTATCATGACATTTCCTCTCAACTCATTCTGGGTCCAGAGAGCTGGATATTGAGACAGGAAGACCAGCCCAGGAAGAGTTTTCATTCTTGGGAGTTGTTGAATCAATGCTTTATCACTTCTCCTATAGTATGTTGAGTCATGGATTTTAGGCACTCCATTAATTCTTTATTTTTAATTTATTATTATGACTATTTTATTTTTAGGCACTTCATTAATTCTAAAGGGAAAACTAGGACTCAGATCACAGCAAGAACATGGGGTGTCTGAGAGAGAGCCCTTTTCTCTTGTGTAAGTAAAGGGCAATGTGTTAAGAAATTAAGCAGTTGCACTGTCTTAAACGCTCATCAGATATTTAAAATGTAATTTGTCAAATTGCTGATTATGCATTAGTCATAAAATTAAAAATTTCATTTCCAACAAATGAAATTTATAAGATTATGGTTAATATTAATGGTAATTAATATAAAAGGAAACACCTATAACTTTTTTGGGAAAGATTTTATTCTTTAAGTAATCTCTACACCCAATGTGGGGCTCGAACTTACAACCCTGAGATCGAGAGTCACATGCTCCACTGACTGAGGTAGTCAGGCACTCCTAGAACTTTTTGTAATAGTCAATACCTTAAATATTATAATTTTTGTATTATAAACAGAATTTTAATTCAGTAGTACTATACTATTTAAACACTTATGCTAAGTTGGGAGAGGTGCAGGAAAGAGAAAATTAAAGAGAAACCTACAATTTAGACATAGAGTATGATGAAACCAGCTATTTTTCTCCTCTCCCCCCTCCCCTCCCCCTGCCAACGAGTACTGTCACTTTAAATTTAATAAGAAGTGAAGTACTGAAACAAGACACACACACACACACACACACACACACACACACACACTGTAATTTGCCAGGGGAAACTGGTAAGAGTTGTTAAATTGGCAACTTAGGTCAGCAAATAAAAATTGCCAAACTGGCTCCCTCCCTGAGATGGTCATGAGAGTGGGTAAAATCAAGATAGATTTTCCTAAGTGGCTTAGTATTATCTTCTGTTTGGAGGAAAATATACAAGCAGTTTTGGCTGCTGACTATAAAATAGTGTTTCGTGTATTTTGTGTGGAGAAATGGCCAGAGAGCAAAGTAAGAGAGAGAATAGAAAATTATGTGAGTAGCTGCCCAGGGAGGGGTGAAAAAACCTGTGACTCTTAGTGCAATTTAGTTCAAAAGCACATAGATGTTTTACTTCTGAGCCTCAGGAGTAGCTGCACAAAACTCTTGCCAGAAGAAGTAGCAAACTTGACAAACTGCCTGCAAAATGACTTAGTTTAAGTAAATATTCAGGGAAATTTGAAAATTAAAGGGATTTAGAAATAATTAAGAAATCATGAGGGGGGAGCCTGGGTGACTCAGCTGGTTAAGTTTCTGACTTCAACTCAGGTCACGATCTTGCAGTTCATGAGTTTGAGCCCCACATTGGGCTCTGTGCTGACAGCTCAGAGCCTGGACCTCCTTCAGATTCTGTGTCTCTTCTCTCTCTGCCCCCTTCCCCGCTGGCACTCTGTCTTTCTGTCTCTCTCTCTCTCAAAGATGAATAAACGTTAAAAAGAAAACCATGAGGAAAGAAATCCACATATATCATAGAATACAAACATACAGGTGTACAGGCAAATGCACACACACATATTTTTTAGTAGGATGTGCTAAAGGTATATACACCTTTTACTGTAATTGCAAGTTGTTTTAGTTTGCTTAGGTACTATGATTTGAAATTCTAAGTTTAATATAAAGTCATGCAGAAACCCACCATTTAATTCATGAAAAACACATTCTTCTGCTCCTGTACCCTTCAATCTCAAGAATATGCAGCACTATTTACCACCACTTGGCAGCATTGTACAGCATCTGTAGGAATATCTGGACTTCATAATCCATTAATCTCTAAAATTGCAAAACAAATATCCTGAGGCTATAGCTTTATGATAGAACTCACTCATGAAAATGTTATGTGATAACTAAAAAGAGAGTATTAGGTTAGGGAAAAAAAATTAAGCACTGAAAATTCTATCTATAAGAGAAATCCACAGAGGGGAGATCCAGGACAGCTCTCGTGATGTAGGGAGGCTTTGAGGAAAAATCAGCTGGGGGTCTGAAGCATCGGATCAGACTTCAGGAGATTGGGAGAATTGTATTAGATTGGCAGACGGGTGGGGACAAGAGCAAGAACAGTGTGAGAAGAGAAAATGAGACTGATTTAGACCAGAACTGAAAGTTCATGCTAGGAAGTAGTTTAAAAACATTTTTTTAATGTTTATTTATTTTTGAGAGGGAGAGAGACAGAGTGTGAGCAGGGGAGGGGCAGAGAGAGAGGGAGACACAGAATCTGAAGCAGGCTCTAGGCTCTGAGCTGTCAGCACAGAGCCCGAGGCATGGCTCGAACTCATGAACCATGAGATCATGACTTGAGTTGATGTTGGACACTTAACTGACTGAGCCAACCAGGCACCCTTAAAATCTCAGGGTTTTTAAAGAGAAAAATATGTTTTTTGGCCCACTGGACTGGTAAAATAAAAAAAAAAACAAGAAAAATAGATTTTAATTATTTTGCCATTTAAATATACACCTTGTCCACCAGGTTCAATTCCTCTGGTTTTCCTCACGGGCATTGAACTCAGCTCTTTAAAAGGAAAAATACCTGGGGCGCCTGGGTGGCTCAGTCGGTTAAGCGTCCGACTTTGGCTCAGGTCACATCTCACAGTCTGTGAGTTCGAGCCCTGCGTCGGGCTCTGGGCTGATGGCTCAGAGCCTGGAGCCTGCTTCCGATTCTGTGTCTCCCTCTCTCTGCCCCTCCCCCATTCATGCTCTGTCTCTCTCTGTCTCAAAAATAAATAAAAACGTTAAAAAAATTTTTAATAAAAAAAAATAAAAGGAAAAATACCCTCCCCTTGTCCCTTCTCCAAATGTCCTGCTTCAACAGGCTGTTGAAGATCTAAGGAGAGGCTCCAGGGCAAAGCAGTTGGTTTTGTGGTTTTGCTTATGCCTCAGAAACATGTGCATGGTGAGAAGAGAGATAGAGACAGAGTCACCTGGTATGGCATATACCTACTATGTTCCTTCCACTTCACAGATGAATGCACCTATAGTTAGAGATTGGAGGAATGCCCTAGATATGGCTGGATGAGAAAAGTTCTATCTCAATGCAATGATGCGTTTTAGTTAGTTGTACCTTATTGGACATCCATGATCAGGAGTTTATTCAGAAAAAAGAGTTTAAAATATCTACATCCCTTGCTATCATGAATCCAACTGTAAACAGAGAAGATAAGGAATATATGAATGAGCTTACAGAAATTTAAGATGCAAGATTAGGTTTTACCTTCTGATCTCTTGAAATATCTTCACATTCAAACCAAACATGGAAATGAAATAAAATGCTGAATCCTTAAAATTTCTGTAGTTATTAAATTCTCCAAAAATTTCAGGGCATTCAAAATATCAGCTAAGAAAAATCTTGTTCTTTATTACATTTTTAATAGAATTTTATTTATTATTTTAAAAAATGTTTGCTTATTTATTTATTTATTTTATTTTGGCAGAAAGAGGGAGAGACAATCCTAAGCAGTCTCTGTACTGTAAGCAAAGAGCCTGATGTGGGGCTCAGTCTCACAGTTCTTGAGATCCGTGACCTAAGCCAAAACCAAGAGTTGAACGCTTAACTGACTGAGCCACCCATGCACCCCTATTTATAGAATTTTATTCATATAGCTTAAGTTTTAGCGACATGAGGTTCTCCACTTTTCTTTCATTCCCCAAAAGAATACCCTTTTTCTTTTGCTCAAATCAGTAAAAAAAAAAAAAGGTGGCTGTAGTTACAAATATGAATAAAATATAGTCTCTGCCTATATTGGGATGAGACTTTTGGGAACATTGGGAGGCAATGAGTGCATTTTGCACGTGGGAGGAATGGGAATAATTGGGAGGCAGCCTCTAAGTTGGATCCTAATGATTCCTGCCTCCTCTTAGCCTTGCTCTTGTGTAATCCCCTCACCTTGAATGTGGGCTAGACCTAGTGACTCATTTCTAAAAACAATGCAGGAAAGGTGAGGGATGTCACTTCTGAGGTCAGGTTATAAAAATAGGGTGACTTCTGTCTTGCTCACCTTCTCCAACTTGTTCATTTGATGGAAGCCACTGCCATGTTGTGAGCAGCCCCTATGGAGAGGCCCAGTGGCAAGAAACAAAGGGTGGCCTCTGAGGAACTGAGGCCTCAGTCCATCTATGAGGAATTTAATCATGCTAGCAACCATGTGAGCCTTCCAATAACTACATCACCAGCATAGTTGAGCCTTCAGACAACTACACTACCAGCATAGCTAACATCTTGATTACAGCCTTATAAGAAACCTTGAACCAGAGGACTCAACTAGCTGCTCCTGAATTCCTGACCCACAAAAACCATGAGATCATGTTTGTTGTTTTAGCCATTAAGTTTTGGAATAATTTGAATATAGCAATAGATAACTTACACTGCCCTCAAGTAGATTATGATCTAATTAAGTAAAATAAACATGAAAATGAAGATAACAGTTAACAATTTTGTAGTGCTTATTATATGCCAGGTACTTTAGTAAGCATTTTACATACATTAATTTAATCCTTACAATAACTCTATGAGGTAAACTCCCATGCCGCTTTATAGATGAGGAAATTAAAGCAACAAGCGGTTAAATACCTTGCTCACTGTCACACAGCTAGTGGAGCTGGGATTCAAACCTGGTTTGGTTTGAGTGTTTTGTTTTTGCTTCAGAGTTCAAGTTCTTAATCACTGTACTGTACCTCTTTCTATCTTATATACATACTTATATAGAAGTAGGTACTCTTTATAGAAGAAGTACAGCATAAGGAATGATTGTATCTATAGGATAAAGGGGTCAGAAGGATTCACAGACACTTAAGCAAAATGCCTTCTGGAAAGAAGGCATTCCAGACAGATTGGAATGGCATAGGCTAGGGTAGGGGGGTAAAAACAACACTGTACTTGCCAAGGATATATGTTACTACTCCTTTCAAATGTTTGTAATCAATTATGTGGTCTTCTTCATATTCTGACCTTTATTTCTATTGGTAAACACTACACTCTCTGAATTCTAGTAAGCCTTTACTCTTTTTAGAAAGAATAATGCCTGATTCTCAACCAAGGGCAAAGGCAGGAGCTCAGAATGAGTTGAGCAGAAAAATATCCCCATTGGTTTCAACACTCAAAGTGATTTAGAGAATTAGTAATGGAGGCATTTGTCTTTTGTAGCAACAAAAGCATACTCTTTACACACCTCCCATGTGCTATTGAAGAGTACCCAAAAACCATAATGCTCTCCCAGCCTTTGGGATGATGAGGAATATCAGTCATAGGTTTGAGAACCACAAGTCTTTATACTGAAATGTAACTCTAAATAATCTTGCATCAGATCCAAATGATGTATTAATTATTTGACAGGAAAATGGACAGGAGAGAAAAAGGGGGATTAAACATAACTCATTAAAAAAAATAAAAAATAATAAAAAATTAAAAAAATTTAAAAAACATAACTCAGAATTAATCATTGGAAAAAGTAAACCAGGTAACCCTAAAAACAAAGAGAAGTGGCTGTAGATATAATAATTACAGACATAGGGGATGTATGGGTGGCTCAGTCGGTTGAGCGTCTGACTTCGGCTCAGGTCATGATCTCGTGGTTCTTGGGTTTGGGCCCTGACTCGGGCTCTGTGATGACAGCTCAGAGCCTGGAGCCTACTTCAGAATCTGTGTCTTCCTCTCTCTCTCTAACCCTCCCTTGTCCTCTCTGTCTCTCTCTGTCTCAAAAATAAATAATAAACATAAAAAAATTATGGACATAAAAGGAGTGGTGCCTTTCCCCCTTCATCATCATAATTACCTCAAAAAGCCAATTAAAAAAATTTTTTGAGATACTGTAGATTCACATGCAGTTATAAGAAATAATGCAGAAAGATACTGCATAGTGCAATATCGCAACCAAAAATTAACACTGGTACAATCCATAGAATTATTCAGTTTTCACCAGTTTTTTTTTTAATATGAAATTTATTGTCAAATTGGTTTCCATACAACACCCAGTGCTCATCCCAACAGGTGCCCTCCTCAAGGCCCATCACCCACTTTCCCCTCCCCGCCGCCCCCCATCAACCCTCAGTTTATTCTCAGTATTTAAGAGTCTCTTATGGTTTGCCTCCTTCCCTCTCTGTAACTTTTTTTTCCCCTTCCCCTCCCCCATGGTCTTCTGTCAAGTTTCTCAGGATCCACATAAGAGTGGAAACATATGGCATCTGTCTTTCTCTGCCTGACTTATTTCACTTAGCATAACACTCTTTAGTTCCATCCACGTTGCTACAAAAGGCCATATTTCATTCTTTCTCATTGCTAAGTAGCGTTCCACTGTATATATAAACCACAACTTCTTTGTCCATTTGTCAGTTGATGGACATTTAGGCTCTTTCCATAATTTAGCTATTGTTGAAAGTGCTGCTATAAATATTGGGGTACAAGTGCCCCTATGCATCAGCACTCCTGTATCCCTTGGGTAAATTCCTAGCAGTGCTATTGCTGGGTCATAGGGTAGATCTATTTTTAATTTTTTGAGGAACCTCCACACTGTTTTCCAGAGTGGCCACACCAGTTTGCATTCCCACCAACAGAGCAAGAGGGTTCCTGTTTCTCTACATCCTCACCAGCATCTATAGTCTCCTGATTTGTTCATTTTAGCTACTCTGACCGGGGTAAGGTGATATCTCAGTGTGGTCTTGATTTGTATTTCCCTGATGGGGAGTGATGTTGAGCATCTTTTCATGTGCCTATTGGCCATCTGGATGTCTTCTTTAGAAAAGTGTCTATTCATGTCTCCTGCCCATTTCTTCACTGGATTATTTGTTTTTCGAGTGTGGAGTTTGGTGAGTTCTTTATAGATTTTGATACTAGCCCTTTGTCCGCTATGTCATTTGCAAATATCTTTTCCCATTCCGTTGGTTGCCTTTTAGTTTTGTTGATTGTTTCCTTTGCAGTGCAGAAGCTTTTTATCTTGATGAGGTCCCAATAGTTCATTTTTGCTTTCAATTCCCTTGCCTTTGGAGATGTGTCAGGTAAGAAATTGCTGTGGCTAAGGCCAGAGAGGTTTTTTCCTGCTTTCTCCTCTAGCTTTCACCAGTTTTATATGCACTTGTGTGTGTGCACAGGCAAGCTTCTATGCAATTTTATTACATATGTAGAATTGTGTGGCTACCACAATCAAGAGACAGAAGAGTTCCATCACAAAGATCCCTCATATTACTCTTTTGTAGCCACAGTCAGCCTATCCCTCCTACTATCCCTAATCCCTGGCAACATTCAAAATCTGTTCTCCATCTCTAGAATTTCATTATTCAAGAATGTGATATAAAAGGAAACTATGAGACTGGCTTCCCCACACTCCAGCATAATTCCCTTGAGATTCATTCAGGATGTTGCATGTATAATAGTTCATTCCTTTTTATTGCTGAGTAGTATGCTATGGTATGACTGTACGACATTTTTTGTTTTTGTTTTTGTTTTTTAACCAGCCACCTGTTGAAGGACATTGGTGTTGTTTCCTGTTTGGGGCTAACACAAATAAAACTTCTGTGAGCATTTGTGTACAGGTTTTTGTGTGAACATAAGTTCTCATTTCTCTGGGATAAATGCCCCAAAAGTGCAATTTCTGGGTTACATGGCAAGTGCAGGTTTAGTTTTGTATGAAACTGCCAAACTCTGCTTCAGAAGAATGGCTGTATCTTTTTACATTCCCACCAGCAATGTATGAGTGATCCAGTTTCTCTGCATCCCTACTTGCATTTGGTATATCACTATATTTTATTTTAGCCATCCTAACAGGTGTGTAGTGATATTATTGTTTAAATTCTTATTTTGCTGGGGCGCCTGGGTGGCTCAGTCGGTTAGGCGTCCGACTTCGGCTCAGGTCATGATCTCACGGTTCGTGGGTTCGAGCCCCGCGTCGGGCTCTGTGCTGACAGCTCAGAGCCTGGAGCCTGTTTCAGATTCTGTGTCTCCTTCTCTCTGTGACCCTCCCCCGTTCATGCTCTGTCTCTCTCTGTCTCAAAAATAAATAAACATTAAAAAAAAAATTTTAAATTCTTATTTTGCTAATTGTTAATGATTGTTGGACAGCTTTTTATGTGCTTATTTGTTGTCTGTATACCCTCTTCAGTGATAATTATGTTCATGTCCTTTGCTTTTTTCTGATTAGATTGTTTGGTTTTTTACTGTTGAGTTTTGAGAGTTCTTTATATACTCTAGATACAAGTTCTTTGGCAGATAAGTGGTCTGCAAATATATTCTCTCAGTCTATAGTTGTCTTTTTCATTCTCTTTACAGGACGTTTCACAGAGCAAAAGTTCTTAATTTTGATGAGATTCAACTTAATCAATTTTTCATTTTATGTATTGTGCTTTTGGTGTCAAATCTAAAAATTCTTTGCTTAGCCCTAAGTCCCGATGATTTTTGCCTATTTTTTTTAAGTTTTAAATTTTGTATTACTTGTCTGACATTTAAGTCAGTGATCTGTTTTGGGATTTTTTTTTAATGTTTATTTATTTTGAGAGAGAGAGAGAGAGAGAGAGAGAGAGAGAGAGAGAGAGAGGAGGGGCAAAGAGAAAGGGAGAGAGAATCCCAAGTAGGGTCTACACTGTCAGCGCAGAACCCAACACAGGGTTGGATCATAAGATCATGACCTGAGCCAAAACCATGAGTCAGATGCTCAACTGACTGAACCACCCAGGTGCCCTGACAACATTTTTGTAAAAACTGTGAGACTTATACCAAGGTTATTGGGGGGGGGGGGGGGGGGGCAGCTATGAATGCTCAAAATACTTTATGACTCTATTTGCTGAAAGGCTATTCTTCCTCTATTGATTTCTTTTGCACCTTTGTTAAAAATCACTTGGGCATATTCGTGTCAGCCTATTTCTGGGTTCTTTATTCTATTCCATTGATCTTTGTGTCTATCCCTGTGCCAATACTATACAGTCTTGATTGCTGTCACTGTACACTGAGATTTAACATTGCATAGAGTGATTCCTCCCATTTTATTCTTCTTTTTCAAAGTTGTTTTAGCTATTACAGTTCCTACACCTTTACATATAAATTTTACAGCAAAATTGCCTATGTTACAAAATACCTTGCTGAGATTTTAATCAGAATTGCATTAAATCTATAGTAATCAATTTGGGAGTTGACATCTTTACTCTTTCAATTTATGAATACAGTATATTTATCCATTTATTTAGGTATTTTTCTTTCATCAGTATTTTATAATTTTCAGAATATAGACCCTGTATACGTTTCATAAGATTTACACCTAAGCATTTTTCTTTGGAAGCAATTATAAATGTCATTGTTTTTAATTTGTTTCCTCAACTAATGTTGTTAGTATATTGAAATATAATTGGGTTTTGTGTGTTAATCTTGCACCTTGTGACCTTGCTGAACTTAGTTATTAAGTTTTGGGACTGTGTATGTATGTGTGTAGATTCCTTGGAATTTTCTACATAGACACTAATGTTATTGGCAAATAGGGACAGTATTATTTCCTCCTTTCCAATTTCTCTTTCTTGCTTTACTGAACTGGCTAGCACTTCCTGTTGCTTCACTAGGTGGTGAGAGTGGACATTCTAGGACATCTTAGGGAGAAGTATTCAGTCTTTTTAACCTTTCACCAGTAGTTATGACATTAGCTGTAGGTTTTTATAGTCTTTCTTTAACAAGATGAGGAATTCCCCCCTTATGCTTAGCTTACTAAGGCTTTTAATCATGAATGGATGTTGGATGTTACCAAATGCCTTTTCTGCATCAATTGATATGATCATATGATTTTTCTTCTTTAACCTGTTGATATGGTTGATTACATTTGTTGATTTTTGAACATTCAACCCACCTTGTATTCCTAAAATAAACCCCTCTACATTATGATATATAAATCTTTTATGTATTGCAGGAATCAATTTACTATTCTGTGAGCATTTTTGCAACTAAGCTCATGAGATATTGGTCTATAGTTTTGTTTTGGCTTACTATCTTTATCTGGTTTTGGTGTCAGGGTAATACTAGCTTCACAGAATGAATTGTGAAGTATTCATCATTTCATATTTTAAACTGGAAGGGATTGTATAGAATTGGCATTAATTACTCTTTAAAGATTTGGCAGAATTCTCCAGTGAAACCATGTGAGTCTAGAGATTTCTTTTTTGAGAGTTTCAAAATTATGAATTCAATTTCCTTAATAGCCTTAGGACTACTCAAATAATATATTTCATATAGAGTGAGTTGCAGTAGTTGAGTGTTTTTTTGAGGAACTATTTATATGTATACAGTTGTAGTAGTATTTCCTTGTTATCTTTTTAATGTCTACAGGGTCTGTAGTGATATTCCCTGTTTCATTCCTGGTATTTATAATTAGTGTCATGCCTCTTTTATTCTTTGTCAATCTTGCTAGAGGTTTTCTTTTATAGATTTTCTCTATTGTTTTCCTATTTTCGCTTTTATTGCTGCCAGCTTTTATATCTATTATTTCCTTCCTCTGCTTGCTTTGAGTTTGTTTTGCACTTCTTTTCCTAGTTCTTTGAGGTGAGACTTTTTCTTTGACCCATGCATTATTTAGAAGTGTGCTTAGTTCCAAGTGTTTGGAAATTTTCCTGTTATCTTTCTGTTACTTATTTCTAGTTTGATTCCATTGTGGTTGGACAACATAGTCGGTAGGATTTCATCTTTTTGTTTTTAATTTCATTTCTTTTGAGTGAGAATTGTTTAATGGCCCAGGAAATGATCTATTATGGTATGTGTTCCATGAGCACTTGATAAGAATATGTATGTAGCTATTATCGGGTGAAGTATTCTATAAATGTTGACCAGATCCTACTGGTTGTTGGTGTTGAGTTCTGTTATATCCCTGCTGATTTTGTCTAGTTGTTCTACCAGCTGTTGAGAGAAGGGTGTTGAAGTCTCCAACTATTATTGTGAATTTACCTATTTTAGTTCTATCAGTTTTTGTTTCACATTTTATTTGCGGCTCTGTTGTCTGGTGCATGCATATTTTGAATTGCCATGTCTTCTTGGTGAACTGACCCTTTTATCACAATATGGCCATTTCTATCTCTGATAATTTTCTTTGTTCTTGAGTCTTCTATATGTGATAATAATATAGTCACTCATGTTTTCCTTTAACATTTGTATGATGTATCTTTTTAAATCCTTTTCATTTAACTTGCCTCTATCATTGTACTTGAAATGACCTTATTGTAGACATCATATAGTTAGGCCATGTTCTTAAATCATTCTTCCAATTTTATCCTTTAATTGGTATACTAGACTATTAATATTTAATGTAATTATTGATATGATACAACTTAATTGTGCCATTTTATTTGTTTTCTGTGTGTACTGTTTTCCATTTCTGTAGTTTCTTTTTTCCTGCCATCATGTTAGTTACTTGAACATTTTTGAAAATTCTAATTTATCTATAGTGTTTTTCCCCAATTTTATTGAGATATAATTGACATGTAACATTGTGTAAGTTTAAGGTGTACAATGTGTTGATTTGATACACTGATATATTGCAAAATTGATTGCCACTTCTATAGTGTTTTTTAAATTTACCTATTTTTTTCCTTGTTGGTAAAATATGCATAACATAAAAATTACCATTTTTAAACATTTCTAAGTGTGTAATTCAGGAGCATTAAGTACATTCACAATGTTGTGCAACGATCACCACTACCCATTTATAGAATCTTTCATCTCATACAGAAACTCTGTACCACTTAAACAGTAATTCCCCACTTCCCCTTTGTCTATAGTATTTTTTATTTTTTTTTTTTAGTATTTAAAAAAATATTTATTTATTTATTTATTTATTTATTTATTTAGAGAGACAGAGATACAGAGAGAGCAGGGGAGGGCCAGAGAGAGAGGGAGACAGAGAATTCCAAGCAGGCTCCATGCTGTCAGTGCAGATCTTGATGCAGGGCTCTAAATCACAAACTGTGAGATCATGACCTGAGCTGAAACCAAGAACCAAATGTTTAATCAACCGGGCCACCCAAGTGCCCCTAAATGTATGTAGAGTAAATACTTAAGACAATTATAAACAGGGAGGGCAGAGACATAAAGGGAGTTAAGGCTTCTATACTTAAGCTGGTAAAATGATGACACCAGTAGACTGTGATATGTATATATACTGTAATACCTAGAGCAATCACTAAAAAAACTATACAACAGGTAAAAAATACCCTCCCTGCTTAAAATTGTGTTAAACATTTACTTTACATACATTTAAATATATATAGTTTGCTGTTTACTCATTTTTTGATAGAGACAGAGAGTGAGTGGGAGAGGGACAGAGAGAGAGGGAGACAGAATCTGAAGCAAGCTCCAGGCTCTGAACTAACAGCACAGAGCCTGACGCGGGGCTTGAAGCCACCAACCATGAGATCATGACCTGAGGTGAAGTCGGACGCTTAACTGACTGAGCCACCCAAGCGCCCCTACTTTACATACATTTAGAACCACATAAAATAGTGTTATAATTTTTGCAACTGTCAACTTAGAAATTTATAAAACTCAAGCAGAGTCTATTGTATACAGCAATATTTTTGCTTATTGTGTTCTTTCTTCCTGATGTTCTAAGTTTCCTTCTTTTACCATTGTCTTTCTGTTTAGAAAATATTCTTTTTGGGGTGCCTGGGTGGCTCAGTTGGTTAAGCCTCTGACTTCTGCTCAGGTCATGATTTCATGGTTATTGGGCTCACTGCTGTCAGTGCAGAGCCTGCTTGGGATCCTCTGTCCCTCTCTGTCTCTGCCCCTCCCCAGCTTGTGCTCTGTCTCTCAAAATAAATAAACTTTAAAAATAAAAATAAACTAAAAATTAATAAAACTGATTTCCCTTTCATTATTGAAGAATATTTCACTGGGTATAGGATTCTGGGTTGACAGTCCTTTTAATATTTGAAAAATATTGTGCCACTTCCTTCTGGTCTCCACAGAACCTCAGGTAAGAAATCTGCTGTGTTTCATATTGGTGTTCCTCTATAAGTAAAGTTATTTCTCGCTGGCTGCTTTCAAAATATTTTGTCTGTGTTTAGTTTTCAGAAGTTTAATTGTACGTTTTGGAGTGGATTTCTTTGGGTTTGTCTTTTTTTGTGAAATAACTTCTTAAATTTGTAGGTTTATGTATTTTGCCAAGTTAGGAAAGTTTTCAACTATTATTTCTTTGAATATTTTTTTAGTTCTTCTCTTTCTCCTCTGGTGATAATGATATGATTGCTACTTTTTTTTTTTAATTATATGTCTCAAAGTCCCTAAGATTCCATTAATTTTATTCCAGACTATTTTCTCCAATAGTTAAGCTTGAGTAAGTTCCATTGGTCTGTTCCTCAAGTTCACTGATTCTAAACTCTGTTATCCTCACTTTATTATTGAGCTCTTATGGTTTTGGTTTGTTTTAATTTTACTCATGTATCTTTCAGTTCTATAATTTCGAATTAGTTGTTGCTGGTTTGTTTTGTTTTGTTTTTTGTTTTTAAGTAGGCTTCATGCCGTGTAGCCCAACGTAGGCCTTGAATTCACAACCCTGAGATCAAGACCTGAGCTGAGATCAAGAGTCAAGGGATGCCTGGGTGACTCAGTCAGTTAAGTGCCCAACTCCAGCTCAGGTCATGATCTCACAGTTTGTGAGTTTGAAACTGGGTCTGGCTCAGTGCTGACAGCTCAGCGCCTGGAGGCTGCTTTGGATTCTGTGTCTCCCCCTCTCTCTACCCCTCCCCCATTTGTGCTCTATTTCTCTCAAAAATAAATAAACAAAAGAATCAGATACTCAACTGACTGAGCCACCCAGGCGTCCCTCATTTAGTTTTTTTATACTTTCTATTTCTTTGCTGTAATATTTATTTTCGATTTGTTTCAAGAGTATTTGTAAATGATTGATGAAGCATTTTTATGATAGCTGCTTTAACATAATTATCAGACAATTCCAACATTTGATTTATCTCATTATTAGCATCTATTGATTGTCTTTTCTCATTCATTCACGTTGTGATTTTCTTCATTCTTGGATGAGTGATTTTTTTTCTTTTTTTTTAATCTTGGACATTTTGGATACAGTAAAACCTTGGTTTGCAAGCATAATTCGTTCTAGAAACATGCTTGTAATCCAAAGCACTTGTATATCAAAGTTAATTTCCCCATAAGAAATGGAAACTCAGATGATTCATTCTACAACCCAAAAATATTCATATAAAAATTATATGATTTAATATAATATAAAATAATAGCAAAAATATAAAATATAAAGAAAAATAAACAAATTAATCTGCACTTACCTTTGAAAACCTTTGTGGCTGGTATGAGGGAGACAAGAGAGAGGAGGGTTATTGTGTAGAACAACTTTCACTATCACTAAAGGAATTACTGCTATTTTTGGCTGAATAGAATTTTTTCTTTTTGTGTAAATTTAACAACGAATGTATCCAATGAGGATTTTTGCCTCCTCTTGAGGATTTCGCAGAAATGTGACATTTCATTAGCAATCACCCACAATCCCGCAGTGAGAGAGAGAGAGAGAGAGAGAGAGAGAGAGAGAGAGGAAACCTGCTCAGTTGTGATCATGTGATGTTTGGCATCACGTACTACTCGTATTGCAAGACATTGCTCGTTTATCAAGTTAAAATTTATTAGAAATATTTGTTTGTCTTGCGGAACACTTGCAGAACATGTTACTTTCAATCCAAGGTTTTACTGTATTACATTATAAAGCTCTAGATCCTTTTTAATCAATTATTTATGAATTTATTTTTAAAGCAGGAAGTCCCCTGTTGAGATTTAGCACATGGGCTGCTGGGTGTGTATGTTTAGCTTCTCTCTGAGCCCTGCCAACACCACTTTGGCAAAAGTGGAGCACTGACTCACACTGCCTTGTTGCAAATGGGTGGGGTAGGAGTTCAGCTCTCCCCTTACTCCATTGACAATTTCCCAGTGAAAGTGGGGCACCAACCCCCACTGTCTCGTTGCATCTGAGTGGGGGCATAAACTCAGCTCCCCTATCAATCTGCTGATACCACCTGCTGGGGAAAATGGAGCACCACCTGCATTTGCCAGGCAGGTGGTGGAAGGTCAGCTCCCCACTCCAGCTATGCCAAAACCATCCTGCAGGGGAACTGGAATGCTGCCTCTCATGTCCATGTATTATGAAAGGTCGAATGGAAAATTAACTCCTTGTTTGCTCAGCTCTGCTGAAAACCATGTAGCTTTTCTGTCTTTGGCTTAAGTAGGACAAAATTGCCAATAAGGCTTTCCTTTGTTAAGCCACTCTTTTTTCCATCCTTTGGCTAGGGAGAACAGGCTGAGCTTTTATTGCCTGTGCTCATTCGTAGTGTTGGGTTGGAGGATGTTATAGTGCTCTGAGATATGAGAGGAAATAAGGAAACTGGGAAACTTACCATTGTGTCATTCCTCAAGTCTCCAGATTCCTATGCAGCCCAACTTCTCCTTACCTTCTTACCTTCCTAAATATTACTGTGCTTAGTTTTTGTGCCATGTCTAGGGCTTTTTAGGGAAACCCAGAGGAATGGGATTACTTCATGTCAGTTGAATTGGAAGTCTCCTTAAAAGGACATTTTTATTTTTATTTTTATTTAATATTTCTTTATTTCTGAGAGAGAGAGAGAGAGAGAGAGAGAGACAGAGCATGAGTCGGGGAGGGGGAGAGAGAGAGAGAGAGAGAGAGACAGAATCCGAAGCAGGCTCCGAGCTGTCAGCACAGAGCCCGACGTGGGGCTTGAACTTGTGAACTGCAAGATCATGACCTGAGCTGAAGTTGGACGCTTAACCAACTGAGCCACCCAGGTGCCCCAAAGGCCATTTTTAAATATTTGCTTAGTTTACTACCTAGAATCTCCCCAGGTTGTCAAAAGTCATGAATCTTGTATTGTAGCAATTTACAGCCTAGACTCTGCACTGAACAGATGCACAGGAAGATACCTAAGTAGATGAATCAAATGCATACATAAAACGAAGAAATAACAATACCTTAAGTTTTTATGGGGCTTAATAGTTTACAGAATGCTTTGTATACATATATATGTATATACATGTATACAAATGTATATACATATATATGTATACACACACTCATATATTTACTGGTTAAGTGTATATTTACTATATATTCATATCACTTCATAAGTATAAATATTACTCTCAACAATATTACAAGGTAGGTAGAGCAGATATTGGTATCAAAAAAAATAAAGGCTGTTTGGTTAAGGTTCTTGCCTAAGGTTGGTAAGTAGAAGTGTTACAATTTTTGTGACTCTTAGTCCTGAGCTCCTGATACCAAACCACACTACCTAGGGTAAATGACCCTTTGTTGTAGTAGAAATCCTGTGCTTAACAAATAATCACAAAGCATAACTTTGCTTTTTGGGGGCATAGTGGCTTGTGGGCTATGGAGTCAGATTCGAATTCAAATTCCAGTTCCACCATGTCTTATTTGTGTAATCTTGGAGAAATTACTTAACCCCTCTATACCTCAATTTCTTCATCTGTAAAATGGGGATAACTGTAATAATATTTACTTCAAAAGGTTGCTTTGGATAATCACATATTTAAAGCAAAGTGCCTGGCATATGGTAAGCACTCAATAAATGGTAGCTATTATTATAATTAGGGCTAAATAAAGCAAAAAATAAAAAACCCCACTGCATTTCCATAATGAGGAAATAATGATTCAGACTCAAAGCTTTCAAAAGCAGAGAGGGTGCATCTGTTCATTCCTGTTTGGTTGTGTCACACACCTCACATGTTGCTTAATAAACATCAGCATCTCTGTAATTTTAAAACTGGAAGGACCTAAAAGGTCATCTATTTCAAGCTTCTCATTTTATAGATAAGGAAACTTAGGTTGGGAGGGGTTGAATGAATTACTTCAGAGTTACAGTGTTAGCACCCTTCCTGCTACACCTGGTAAAGCACACAAAAGAGCGAGCAGGAAATAAAGTACAGAAAGACACCCCAGATTCCAGAAAGAAAAATATTTGGGCCAATAACATCTGGGGAGGTGGGGACAGGTACAAAAGGTATAAATACCTCCCTAAAGGTTGGTCCCCATGAATGAGGGCAATGCCTGCACACCATCCTCACAGAGATCTATAAGGGGGGTAGCTTAATTGGTGGACAACAAATTACAAGTGTCCTGGCTCCCGGAAGCAATGAAGGCTACACTGGAGAAGTTTTGCTGGTGAGAGAGGCAGTCTGTTACAAACATTAGTGCGGTTGAAAGAAGGGGGTGGTGGATACACAAGACAAGTCATTGTCAACACTGCCCATCCAATTCCTAACAGTAGGTCATAATGGCAGGCGAGTATCATCTAACCAGCCAGCAGACAGGCATTTAAGTGGCAATGTGCCCCAAACCACACAGGAGACGTAAAAGAAGTGGAAAACATTCACAAGGATATTTTTTGCTTGTCGTGGTACTTTTACCTACTTATTAAAGTGGTCTTAGTAACAATTTCCAGCAATGTGTGGAAATTTTTTTTAGCTTGAAAATGATGAACATTGACTTTTTTTAAGTGATGAGAAGGAATATTTTTTGTAATTCAGTATTTCATTATCCATTTTGTCAGTTTACTCTTACTTTTATATTAACCATGAGCTACAACAGTCAGTAAATTAGCAAGATCTTTTCTACAAGGTCTTTTTTTATGATTATGATTAGAAACAATCTTTCTTAAGTGTATTTTTCATGAAAGTACATTTTTAAAGCAGTTTTTAAAAATAGTCTCAAATCTGAAAGATGAAATTTTGATTTTTTCTCATATTAAGTTTATTTATTTATTTTGAGAGACAGAGCCTGAGCAGGGGAGGGGCAGAGGGAGGAGAGAGAGAATCCCTAGCAGGTTCCGCGCTGTCAGTGCAGAGCCCAATGTGTGGCTTGATCCCATGACTGTGAGATCATGCCTTGAGCCAAAATCAAGAGTCAGATGCTTAACTAACTGAGCCACCCATGTGCCCCTTGACTTTCTCTATCTTGCCTTTGTGTAATTTCAGGTTTGTAAGTATAAATGAGAATGAAAAAAATATATATGAGATATGTTGAATAAGGGTGAGTGCTAAGCTCTAGTTATGTACAACAGCTATTAAACATTTCAAAGGATGTCAAAAGCAGTTCTGGGGCACCTGGCTGGGTCAGTCAGAAGAGTGTATGACTCTTGATCTTGGGGTCATGAGTTCAAGCCCTATGTTGGGTGTAGAGATTACTCAAAAAAACAAAAGCAGTTCTAAGAACTTTTTTTTTCTTAGAGAAATGTTAAGTGTACAACAAAAGCAGTTTACAAAATATATATAAAAAGAGCTATCTTTTATGAGAATGCACATATGGGTATATGTACACACACAGGAAAAATTCTGGAAATTCACCCCAAATGTTAAAACATTTTTTTCTGGCTTCTGTGATTTCATGAGATCACAAAATATTTATGTATTTTTTTTCTTATTTCTTTACAATGAATATGTGTTTTGGTCAGAAGACAAAGGGTATACATTTTCCCTTTCTTTTCATTCATGTTTACTTAAATGTTACAGAGAATCCAATTTAAAGTGAAGGGAAAGACCAAAGTCCAGAATGATTGTAAATGAGAGGTGCTCCAGATTGAACAGAATAAGTGGGGCAGGAGTCCATTTGATACTAGAGTGGGGTTTTTGTTTGTGTTTGTATGTGAATTTTTTTTAATGTTTCTTTATTTTTGAGAGAGAGTGTGCACAAGTGGGGGAGGGACAGAAAGAGAGGAGGCAGAGAATCCAAAGCAGGCTCTGTGCTGTCAGTGCAAAGCCTGACATGGGGCTCAAACTCACGAACTGTGAGATCATGACCTGAGCTGAAGTCGGATGCTCAATGGACTAAGCCACCCAGGTGCCTTGTGTGTGAATTCTTTTTTGTTGTGTGGTAAAAATGCAACCATAGATAAATAATTTTCAGTTGTTCTGAAAACTGATTTTTTTCCCCTCTTGCTTCTAGAGATCCTACTCTGAGAAATCAAGGTATAGGCTTAAAGCAATTATGCACTGGGTAGGAAGGGCCAATACAAACTAAAGAGGGAACATAAAGATCTCTGCCCTTACAAGTACTATTTTTCTCTCCTTGGTTAAATTTGAAGCCTCTTCTCTTATTTATGCTCTTTCCTTTAACACCTAAAACACCTTTTGTATTCTGATTAAATAAAAAAGAAACATCAGCCCCGACCTAGGAGCTAACAATCTAATTGAGTAAACAAGGAACATATTGGAAAAGTTAACCAAGAAAAGAGCACTATGCACTTAGGAATTAAATGACTTAACACAGAGAAGTCCTATAGCAGTCCTATAGCAGGCTGGTAACTCCACTGTGGTCATGGTCTAGATCTGCACTGTTCAATATAACTTTCTACAGTGATGATAGTGTTCACTCTATACTGATTAGAACAGAAGCCCTTAGCCACATGTAGTTACTGAGTACTTGAAATGCTGCCTGTACAACCGAGGAACTGAATTTTTAATTTCATTTAATTTAAAAAGTTACATAGAGTTGGTGACTTACCATATTGAAGAGTGCAAGCCAAGATCTAGAAGGTACCAATAAAGGAGGACTTGTCTTGTTACTTGAAGAAAGGGGGAAGATTTCAATGGCTGAGGACAAAGAAAGGCATTCCGGGAGAAGAAAAAAACATGAACTGTGCTTACTTCACATTGAAAATGTGAAAACGTCCAGTGTTTGGATGGGGGGATTGTGATGGGTTACTACACCGGGCAGACCAGTGTAGATGCAGCTTAGAGTTAGGACTTGGAGCTGCAGGAAATGGGGAGCAATTGGTTATTTCTTTTTAAATTGAGGTATAATTGATATGTAACATTATATTAGTTTCAGGTGTACAACATGATTTGGTATTTGTATGATTATATCTGATCAGCGTATAATAATAGTTCTTACTGTGGGTCAGGCATTATGTTGAGTGCGATAGATGGATTATATCTCACTTAATTATTATAACAACCTTTTTAGGGGAATGAAGATTTATTTGATGTCACCGTAGGGGTAAAAGAAGCAATTATAATCTTGGAAATATCTCTGAGGTACTGATGATGAGAATGTGGAAGTTAAAAAGCCTCATTAGGACATTAGGAAGTTAGATTCAATAGAACGTGACATCTGACTACATGTAGAGGGTGAATTGAAAAAGGGAGGAGACAATCTGTATCCCTAGAGATACTGATGAGGACAAAATCCTGGGGAACACCAAGGATTCTGGGGTGAATGAAGGCAGTTTACTTAGCAAAGCGATCTTGGCAAGATAGGTGGCAATGGAAACACACTAGTGGAGTTGAGGAATCTGATAAAGAAAAGATTTTTGAGAGTCCTATAGGTGAATTAAAGATGAGGATGGAAAAGTGGCAGTCGTACCTGGGAGGCAAGGTAATGCAGACAAAAACTGAGTAAAAGGGAGACAAGTTGATTTTGAAGGGAAGTATCAATATTTTTTGACATGCTGACTAGAGGTAATGAGTCCTCTGGACGATGATGTCTTGCTGGTTGGAGGGAATGTGAAGTTAGAGTTTATGAAGGCAGATCAAGGATGGAGAAAACGGCAATTGTAATATGTTGTCCCAGGACAGCTGGTAAAGAGAAACAAGAAGGTTGAGAATAGAACCTGGGGCAAATGCCCACCCACCCAGAGTGCTAAATGAGAAAGAAGAGCCAGCAAGGAAGAAAGGGTGACTGAACCATACTAGGGCAATGTCAAGGGAGAATTTTACAAGTGGAAGTGAGTCATAATTTTCTTGCATTGCAGTGAGGTCAAGGGGAAAAAAAAAACACTGTGAAAAAGGTGACTGAGCTTACCAAGGAGATCCTTGGAGAAAAGGGAGGAACAAGTGTGAAGGATTTGTCTGGGCATTTTGGCTGTGAAAGGAATGAGAGAAAAAGGGAAACAGCTTGGAAAGGGATAAATAAAGATTACCTCCACCCTCACCGCCCCCACCCCCCACCCCAACTCCCCAGATAGGCGAGTTCCATTCAGTCTGAAAGCAGAAAGGAGGAACCTAGTGCAAAGCAGGGGAAGAAGATCTGGACGGAGGTGAGATGAAGCCAGCAGGCCAAGGGTTGGCAACTTAGAAGGGAAAAGAGGCTCCTGTTCCTCCAGGTACTTGACAACAGCTCACAAAATTGATGGTGCAGACAGAAATACTTTGAGAAGAGTGGCAGAGGATGCTGGAGCTGAGTTTTTTTATCTTCTCAGTGATACTGCAATCAGGGCCATCTGTCAAGAAAGAGAAAGTTAAATGGGTTAGGTGGGGAGGAGAAAGGAGATATGTAATAGCAGTCTGGGGCTGCCCTTGAGAATCACCAAGAAATGAATGGAAGGATTGGGGACTACGCCAACCTGATTGCATTTTAGGTTGCCATCCCAGATTTACATCTGGGAACTGACGATAGTAACAACCACCACCACCATTTATCATGTGGCTATTGCGTGCTTACTACAAGTGTTTTGATATGTTATCTCAATTTCCTAAGAATCCAATTAAGTATTAATTCCAATTATTTGCAAGTTATAAAAAAAGGAAACTGAAACACAAAAATATTTCACCTTAATTTAAAAAAAAAAAAAAAATCCCTACTACGTTGCCAGGCACTGTTCCTGGGCCGGGAAAAAGACAGGCAAGACTTGCCTTTATAGAGATTTACTGGAGAGGTGCAGGAGAAAAGTAAACGGATAAATGAACCAGATCATTTAAACTTTTAATAAATGGGGTGAAAACACGAAAACTGGGGATACACTTGATAGCATAATAAATATGATTAAGATGATACAGCCACGGAGTGTGGGAAGGTAGAGGCCTTATTAGTGGTCAGGGAGAGGGCCCTCCTCAGGGGACAAATGAGCTGAGAACTTCAGGATGAGAAAGGTGTACGGTCAAAGGAAAGGGTAAATGCAGAGGCTCTGAAGCAATTTACTAACATGGCTTTTGGAGGAAAGGTAACGTTTGCGCCACTGAAGCTTAGTGAACAAGGGGATACAGTCCAAGGTTGGAGGCACCACGACAAGTCCGGGGAAGAATTTACGCAGAGGAGGTAACTCAATTCGTATCGATGGAATAAGGCGCCCGACAGCGGGAGCCAGGCTGTGGAGCCACTCTCCCACGAGAGTTTCCACCGCGGGAAGCTGCCTGTCCGCGCGGTGGGGAGGTTACCGGTCCGGAGAGGTCTCAGGCCTTGGGGCCATGGGGTTGAGGCCCGCGGGGGTGGGGAGTGTGACCTCCCCGCGGCGCCCGCGTCCGGGCTTCACCGTTGGTCGCGCCGGGCCCTTCCCGGCGCCAGCCCGCGAGGCTAGCAAGCAGCTCTCCTCCCCCGCCCTCCAGCATCACCTCCGCCTGGAATTGTCGTCAGTGACTCCCTCCCGCAGCACCACCCGCCCCGCCCGGGTCGGTTTTTCGTCCGGGGCGGCGAGTCCAGCCTTCAAAACTTCGGAATGACAGTGCTCCCAGGAGTAATGGGGAGATGACATAAATTATGACCTGAGCGAACTCCTACAGGAAACAGACCTTTTCATCTCTGTCTTATTTTCCCTCATGGCTTTCCAGAAACAACTTGGTTCCAGTATGTACTCCAAAGTCACCCCCTCCAACAGCGAGACTATTGGTTTGGTCCCTAGACTCGGATTGGCTGAAGGTTTACGCCTCGGTCAGGGATTGGAGGACGTTTGTTCCTTAGGTATACTCCGCGCCCATTGGTTCTTTTTCCCCGTTTCTGGGCGGAGTGGCTAGGGACGGTTTCCACCCTCTTGTTTACGGAGAGCGTAGTTGTAGCGCTCTGCAAGCTCCGGGGCTGTCTCCAAAGTTCCTTATTTAGCTCCTTGGACCAATTGGGTTCTTGCTCCACCCTCGCCCTCTCCCTTGCACGCTTACCCGCGTGGTACTGCCCACACCTTTAGAGCGGCGGCGCGAGCGGACGCCCGTCGCGTTCCTCCGCCCGCGCTCTCCAGGCTGCCCCCCCTCTAGTGTGCGCTTGGTACAGCCCGCGCCGCCTCTCTCCCTTGCTGGGGTGGCTGCCCCCCCCCCCCTCGGGTCGGCGGCGCTTGGTGCCGCCCGGGAGAACCAGGTCATCGGTCGGTTTCCGTGAAAACAAAAACAATCGGCGGCGCCGCTGCGGGCAGCCGAACGCGGCGAGTGAGGACCAGGGTCGCGGGGCCGGGTGGGGAGAGCAAGCGGGAGCGGCGGCGACGCTCCCGGGGGCCGTGGGGGGGGCATGGGGCAGGCGGGCACTGGCTGCGCGGGGCTCCCCCGGCGCCGCGGCTAGCGCGCCCGCTGCCTCGGCCGCTTCAGCCGCCCGCGCCGCCCGCCTGGGGGACGAGGAGCAGGACGCGGCCTCGGCCGGGCCCGGGCCGAACGGCTGCGGATACCCGGGCGCCGGGGAGCCTGGCGCCGCCGCCGCCTCCGGGATGGATCAGTGCGTGACGGTGGAGCGCGAGCTGGAGAAGGTGCTGCACAAGTTCTCGGGCTATGGGCAGCTGTGCGAGCGCGGCCTGGAGGAGCTCATCGACTACACCGGCGGCCTCAAGCACGAGATCCTGCAGAGCCACGGTAGGGCGGCCCGGGTGGGCGCGCGGGGCAGGGCCCGGCCCCTCGGGCCCCGGCGGGCCAGCAGGGGTGCCCTCTGGAGGGCCGGGTCCCCGCCTCCCCCCGAAGCGCGGAGACCCCCTCCTCCTCAGCCCTCTTGTGACTTTTCCTCCTGTTTCCCTCGAACCTGCCCCGACCTCGTTGTCAATTGAGAGTGAGCGCGATCCACCCGGAAACCCATCCCCGAACCGCGAGTTCCAGCCGGGTTAAACGCGTGGGTGGCCAGTCCGTGGCACCTGCAAACTGCCGCCCTCCCGAGGTGGGCGCCCCTCACCCCGCCCGGCGCTCTCGGGTTGTCCCCGCGGGCTGAAGGTGCGCTAATTGCGTTGGACCCAAGGGTCTGGGTGATAAGAGGGTCAGTGCAGGAAGCCCCTTCTTCCTCTTCTCGTGCCCCAGATCCTTGACCCAGGGACTTACTTTCCAAGTCTTTTTTTTTTTTTTTTTTGTCTTTCTTTTCTTTCTTTCTTTTAAAATTAGAAAGTCGAGTGTTATTCTTAGCTGCGGGTTAACAGAACAGCCGCTGCTGCAACTTCATGATTTGACTGCTGTGTGGAAGGAAGCAGCTCTTCAATTCCGCAGCAGCACAGACCTGATTCCTAGGAAGCTAGCTGAATCGAGCTGTTCAGCTCTCCTAGTGTAGCATGAGGAAGAACAGGCAACTTTCCTGAAGAAAACTGTGGCACGCGTTGTTAGTTACTTGCCTTACCTGGTCAGATTTTTACTTGTTTCCCTTTAGAAAACAGATTTTCTATAGAAGGTGTTTTACCTAGATTATTTTGTTATTGCTCTAGGACCTGGGGGCAGATACTTCGCCGAAGTTAGCTTGTGGAAGCTGATTGGGAAGGGTTTTTGGTTTTGTTTTTTTCAATAACATTGAAGGTCTGGTACCTTTAATTGCAGTATTCATAGAGGTGATTTCTTCTGATCAAAAAAGATTTTATTTAATGGACTTATTCAAGAGTTTGGGGCAGTGTTCTCAGCTAGGTTGGACAGAAATTTATGGAAAGGAAAGTTTGGTATTTGGGGTGAAATGCAGGACTTTGGCAGGTGATGTGAAGGCAGGGGCACCACCTGAGCTTCTCCTTCCTTCTGTGCCCTCCTTTCATGACTCCTTTCAGTTGAAAGCAAGTGCTAGCCCATGTAAGGGAGTCCATAACATCCCATTCTGGACATGGCAGTCACTTTGGAACTCTGGGGAAGGAGCAAGCCTGCAACCATAGTGGGAGTAGGAGTTAAAATATTAATACGGAAACATAAGCAGACCTAGATGGCTGCCTGTAAAGGGGGAAGTGGAGGTGGGAGTTGAGTGCGAATCCTGGGAAGGCTCTGGTGAATTTGGTTGTGGGACAAAGCGGAAGGGCCAAGGAGGATGGAGGCAAGGGCTTAATGTTTACTGGTGGCCAAAGATGCATAGTTAGAATCTGAGGGGAAAGTGAGGTCCAATATAGATCCCTGGTATCATTGCTACAGAGGAGAGTGAAGGAAGTCATGTAGGCTGGAGGGAGGAAAGACTCCAGGGTCTAACCACACCTTGAACTCTTGGAGAGTGGAGGGCCATGGAGGAGCCAGCAGAAACAGAAAAGGGTAAGAGCTTAGAAAAAGAGAAGTTGGTCAGCTGGTATTGGGCTGTTGGGAGTCAGTGACCCTCTGTGCTTGGAGCTTCATAGAGTTAAAATAAACTAGATTAGTGGGAGTTAAGAAAACTGTGTAAACTGAAGTGTAGGGAAGCCTAAAGCTGTTTAAGTAAAGCGGTGGGAAAGGTGTGTGTGTGTGTGTGTGTGTGTGTGTGCGCGCGCACGTGCCCTCGTGTGTCCACCTGCTTGTCCATCCGTTCCAGGGAATCTATGTCTTGTTAAAGGCTGAAAGGAAGAGAATGAGTCAAGGGTCTAGACTTGGAGAGGTGGAAGGAGCATTTCCTTTTTAGGGACCAGGTCAGGATTGAGGGGATGGATAGGCAGAATTTGAGAGAGAAGATGAAAAGTGAAATACTTTCCTGTAAGGGGGGGGGGGGATATTAATTGAAGGGGATGTGGTTGCAAGCCTCATTTTAGGGAATTTGGGACCCATCCTGGACGGATAAGATAATTGCCAGAAATTGCTGGAGCAGGAGTTTGTTTTAGACAAATTGTTTTTGCTTGGTATCAGGTAACTTTGCAAGGAATATATGTGGTCTGAGGGTATTAGCCACAGATTGTGCCATGCTATTCAAACAGTCTGACTTGGTGAATTGCCTGTGTTCCACTTTCAACCTGTTTTTTACTGTGTCTACCAAATTGCAGTTTGATATTGCAATTCTTTAATTTTCTTGAATTCTTTA
Source organism: Panthera uncia (assembly GCF_023721935.1). Lineage (NCBI taxonomy): Eukaryota > Metazoa > Chordata > Mammalia > Carnivora > Felidae > Panthera > Panthera uncia. Next base: position 1,904,344 of record NW_026057579.1, read on the forward strand.
TTAATAGGATCAAGTGACTAAAGGCAGTTATGAAACATAAAAGAAAAAATAAATACTGCAAGTGCCACGTCTAGTTTCCAAAACAGAATGGTTTTTCTTATGGTGTTCTTAGGTGTGAAGGCAAACATCATGCTTTGGTATCTGGGTTATGGTAATTTTCAAAGCAGATAATTTCTAATGTTCTTTGCTCAGGATGTGGGTATTACATTTGTATCTTAAATATACCCTTTCTAAAGTTAGGTCTACTGAAATCTGAATTTAGAACTGCGTTTTCAAGTGAATGTGCTTGTCTAGGCAATTGATATTGTGGGCTCCTGTGACATGAGAGAGGGTCTCCAATTGGGACCATCTGTCAGGGCTTTGGATCTCACTCTCTGGGGTTATTGTGATAATATTCTTGTAAGAATGTAATGTGCATAAAGTAGAATCTTGGGAACCATATGGATTCCCCAACATGGCATCATACTGATGGCGAGTAACTGTCTGATTTGGAAGTATCTTTTTGGCTACAGTCAGGGGATCAGTATAGTTTTTGAGGATGATTTACATTTTCTTGTGTTTAGATGTCTTTTTTCTAAAGTGAGCAAACCATACTAAATGAGGACAGTTAGGGTAGTTTGTGGTGGGAACTGATCATGCATAAATGAAGCTTAGTTAGGAAGCCCATTGACAACCCTTGTCCACCCTCATCACTCTTATTCCAGATTGTGAGACTGCCCAGAGGGGGCTCGCCTGGCAGATGGCCTGGAAGTAGTCCTGCAGTGAGCCCTAAAATCTCTTTTCATCTGCTCTAAATTGCCTCTATATAGCCTAGAATTCTTTCATATAAACTTTCTTTAATTAACTATTTCTTTTAAAATGCACTTTTCTTAATTCAGATACCTTTGGGAGAATAAGGTGAGGTGGATGTTCACTCACACCTGGAGGATTAATTTGTGCTCTGCCATTTAATCCACTCCTCACCAAGTCCGGCCTGGGAGAAGGAAAAAAAAATTTTTTTTAATTAATTTTTTAGTGGGAGTGTGAGGCCTGAGACCGAGGAGTAATTTCAGAGTATAAGGCTCTGACAGATAAGTGCAGGCTTCGACTGGGTCTTGGCCAGTGTTTTGGTGGTTGAGGGGCAACATAGCAGTAACAGAAGTGCGAAGAGGCAGTAAAGAATCACAGAGACTAAACAGAAGTTCTGCCGGAGCCTGATTCATTCCTCTTCCTGGAGACTGATCGACTGTAAAGGCTTTCTTCAGGCCCTAGAACTGCCTTGGAAACCTTAGGGTGGTAGATTGCAGGATGGGAGAGTGAGCCAGAGCCTACAGAGTGAGGTGTCTGAGGTAAAAGGGATTAGACATGACTGTTGACAGCACATGAAAGGTCTGTGGAAAGGAATACCATTTTTTAGCGTCATTAGCCAGAAGTTCAAGGATTGTACCAAGCTCTGAGTCTTACCCTTACTTTATTTAAACTTCAGGTTTGCTTAATTTCCGTAACTCTTAAGAAAGAGGAGAGCACTGGTGTCATTTAGTTGTACCAGCTTTTCAGTGAGTTCCCCCATATGCATGAAGTTTGAGCTAATTTAGGATTCAGTATGGTTGATTCTGTTTGGTGGTCATTCCTGGTGAGCCCTTGATCTTTGGGTAATGCACAAGTGGTTCTCAAACTTTACTCACACATATGTACTCTTTTTTTTTCCCAGATAGATTCATGATTTCACTTAAATAGATTTAGCCTCATTGTAGGCACTAGTATTTGTGAAGTCATTGATTTGGTGTACTAGGTATAATAAACTATTAAAAGCAAATTCATAACTATTAAAATATTGTTTCACATACAATTAAAGTCACCATTTGCATCAATGATATGGAAACCATACTTTGGACAACCCTTAATTAACAGTATGGATAAATTTTGGTGATTTGACTTGTGATTATTTGTATGCTTTTTAGCAATTTTTTTCTTTTGGCAAATACATTTTGTTTCCCACTAGCACTTCTGTTCTGGAAGGGAGAGCAAAAAAAGAACTGTATATCATGTTTTGCTGGTATTCTGATTTCACATTTGGTGAGTAGAGAATGGACTGAAACAATAGGGTAGCATTTATGATGTATCTGAAGTATATTTTGGAAAATTACTATCTTTGTAAGAGTCAAAAGTGTGCAGTATTTTAAAAAATTATTTCTAGGCTATTACAGAGAGTTATAATGTAGTTTCTGAAAATGAGTCTCAGTGAATTTTCTAAGTTTTAATTTTATTTGAGTAGATAGTATGTTCAAATGGTATAAATTCAAATAATAAAAAAGGATACTCACTAAGAAATCTCCTTCCTACTCTTTCTTATTTCTGGACCACCTAGTCTTCTACCTCATACAAAGATGCTAGCTTGCTTCCAGGAAAATTTTTAAGAAAATTCAGGGAAATGGTAATTTGTCACTATTCCTTTTTACTTTGAGGTACGGAACATGTAGTTCTACTTACTGTGATTTAAGCTTAGTATTATTGCAGTTTGCAAGCAGGTAAAGACAACTTAATTTGTAGGAGTGATCAATACATGTATTTGTTAGCTTCTAAAACTCCTTGTGTGTGTGTGAGAGAGAGAGAGACAGAGAGAGAGAGAGAGAGAGAGAGGAATAGGGAGAGGGAGAGAGGGAGGGAGAGAGAGGGGTATGACTCCTAGTAGTAAAACTCATTTAAACCATAACCGTCCATCTTTCTCTCTTTGGTGATTCAAAGAATATTTAGTTACTAGTTGCAGAACTGCTTCCAGTTTCTAAAATTTGAAGGTAATAAATGAGAAGGTAAGTAGGCAATTAAGCATGAAAGAAAAGGCAAATTATGGTGGTCATGTTTTTCACTAATTTCTGTGGTATGGTTTGTATCAGTAGACAGAACACAGATTCAGGGCCACATGGTAGGTATAACTTTTCATTCTAGAATTTGAGTTGTATATATTGAAAAGCATGCTTATTTATGCACGTAAATTCTCTGTGCTTTTTAGAGCCTCCCAGGGTCGAATGTGTGATGTTGAATGAATTATTAAAGGATCAGAGTTTGGTAGAGGAATAGTTTACTTATTCAGTCTCACTCTTTGGTGTACTTGGAGTAAGCTGCGGTATCTGGTCTCTCATTTGTCAACTGAACTTTTTGCTAAATATTAACAAGATTGAGAGAATAAGGACTTTAAATTTTGAATTGAATAAAATTTGATATCTACATTTAACATCTAGTGTGGAAAGTAGCAGATAAGTAGGTCAGAAAAGTTAGGGTGGATAACAGTAGTCATTGTTCAAATACTCTAAGAGAAGAATAGAGCAGTTAAGGCACTACTTGGGCTGTTTTAGATGGTGAGAAGAATAGGTTAGTGTGGGCATTTCCAGTTAGGTTTAGAAGCAGATTTAACTTTGTCAGCCATTCCTTTCCAGGCTCTTTCAGGAGATAATTCTTTGTTATTTGGCTCATTATTCATTCATTCAATACACCAGGAGACTAGTATATTACTCAGGATTCTTTTGATTGCAAGTGGCAATCAAATAGTTTTAATTAAAGTGGGCTTTGTTGACTCATGACTAAATAGGCTGAGGTAAGGCCAGCTGGCTCCAGGACTAGAGAAGGTACCATAAGGACTGGTCTTTTTCTCTTCCTCACTCACCTGTGCTTTCCATGGTTGGCTTCATTCTCAGAGGAGCTTTCTCTACACGGAAGTTAAAGGTGGCCAATGGAGTTCATGTCATCCTTATCCTGCTAGTGATCCTAAAGACAGGAACATGCCTTTTTTTCCCCTTGTATTTTCAAAAACAAAATTACCAGGGAGTGTCCGTATTGCCTTGGTAAGGGTCATAAACCTTTTCTTGAATCAGTAACAGGGGCCAGGGCATGGAGTCCATTGGCCACCTTGGGCTGTCTTTGCTTACCCTGTGTACGGAGATGTACGGCCGGCCTTGTGATCATACAGAGGAGAGAGTTCTAAGAAGGAAAACTTGTATCCGGACAAAAGTGATAGATGGCTATTATAGTTGAGCAGCTGCAAGTTAGACTAATAGCAATGTTCTTTGCAATGTTTTCTTGACTAGCCAAACCTTTATTTCTCAGCTTTTGTCTTGCCTCCTAACTGTAATGTTCAAACAGTTCAAATACTGAGTTGTTAGGACAACTTAATCTATAGATTAAAAAATATAATTTGGTTCATGTTACCTTTGGGAACTTACATGAAATTGCTTGTATGCTTGGAATAATAAAATCATTTTCCTAAGGTTATTTTATATCTTAAGTAGTTTCTAACCCTGGATAATAATATTTGTGAAGGAGAAGCTTGCTAATACTTTTGTGATACTATCATACTAGAGTATATAGAGAAATCTCCATTGTTTCCATGTCTTAGTCTCTTAGTTGTTAGGAAAGTGAAAATGCTGTTTTAGTAAACTATTCACTTAGGACATTGAAACTGACTTGTTTTTATTTGGGGCCCTGCTTCTTCATCTGTAAAATCTTTGAAAATGACCCTAAAATGCAGTATAGGGGAGAATTCTAGAGGGTCCCGGCCCTGTGCTGTGTATTGGAACCCCATGGTACTCTGTGTAACCCCCAGAAGTTGATAGATACCAGGGACATGATGCTCTCTAGACTGGCATTTTTTGGAAAGCTCCAAGAGTTTGTAGAAGAGTGGCATAAACATCTGTCCTTTCTCTTGGATTAGATGCTTGTCTAATGCCACAAAGAACAGAGACTAGAATCTCCAGCAAGACCTGAAGCTTTTAGAAATAATAGTTTCGCCTTATTTGGGTTTGGTGATAGTATGGCTGAGCTCAGAGTGGTTCTTAGGTAGCCTTGTCCTGGGAGTCCATAAGACTGTATTGCAAAGTCTTTTAACACCTAACATTGAGCCTGAATGGTAATTTCTTCTCATTTTGGGGCACAGTGTCTGGCTGTGTGTTATCTTTGAAGAGTTTGCTCTATCTGTGGGATCTATATAGATTCAGTATCTTCTTATTGTTTTTTTTTTAACTTTTAAATTTCATTTAAATCCAGGTTAGCTAACACATGGTATAATAATGAACTTATTAGTGATTATATGAAGGTATTCAGGAGGAGATAAGGAGTGATTTAAAAGAAGGATTATACATGGCTTTAGCCCTCTAGGAACTTGGAGGCTAGTTAGGGAGATAGAAGATGAGAAAATGAGTCTGCCACTTGGAGAGTAGACCATGAAATATTGTCCTTGAGCTAGGGAAATCTGGGTTTGAGTGTTTGCCACTTTGCTGAGTGGTTTTATAATCTTACTTAACCTATTTCTTCTTCAGTAAACTGGTAACTTACATTGCAAGAGTTACGGGAATTAAATAGTCAATTGGTATAAACTGGCTTTAAAATCTGGTGTATTTGTTATTTTTAACAAGGTGTATTTGTTATTTTTAAGATCAGTGCCCCCCCCCCCTTTTTTTTTAGGTCTGTGCCTTTAAGTAGTGTTAAGCACTGTCTTAATTAAGACATTTTGACTATTAGGTATCTTTTTTAATTGGTGTATGTTAGCTACCATTCTGTGCCCAGTGGTCTGCCTGTAACACCATAAGGAATATTCAAAAGGTATAAGAAACAATCTTCAAGGAACTTTGGTTGGCTAATGAGACCAGACATGTACATTTGAGAGGGGAAAAGAAAGTCATTATCTTGGCACAGTATAACAGTGTTTCTGGTTGGTATAAATACTAGCAGTTCAGAGAAATGGGAGGAGAAGAAACCTTTAGAAAGAATGGCTGGGGGTGGGGGGTTGTTATTTCACTTGAGTTTTAGAGCACCTGGTCAATAGTTACTAATCGCCAATTATATATATATATATATATATATATATATATATATATATATATGTGGGACTAGGCTAACTCTTGTGGGGGTTAACAAAGGAGAAGGAATCGTTCTCGTGCTCTAAGAACTTTCTGTCTAGTTAGGGAGATGACATTGGTGTGTTTTTAACAAACAGTGCCCTATAATGCAAGGCCATGTATATTGGCCAATGTTGATTGAGTGGTACTGGCAAGAAGGGGTGGGATTTGAAACCAAGTCTTCTAACCTATCAAGTTTCAGTAACAGAGATTGAATGAGGATAGTAGGAAGGTAGGACAAAGTGCCAGGAGTGGAGGTTGGCAAGAAAAAAGATGCAGAAGAGTGAGAATACAAGAGGCATTCTGGGAACAAGGAAGGACCAGGGTGGGGAGAAATAGAATAAAGAATTAAAGTTGGAATCAGGGTTTACAGACTCTTAGATACCAGGGAAAGTAGTGTAGTAGACTGAGAAGACCTTGAATGACTTGGGTGGGTGGTACATTTCGAACAGGGACTGGGCAGGGACTTGATCGGAGACCGATTAGCAGCATTTAGGTTGACTAGAGTTGGGAGTGCAGTTTGGCTACAGGCAAGATGACTAGTTAAGTGCCAACTTAGATCTGAGGAAAGAGGGACCTGTCTTTGGGTAGTGGTGGTAGAGATTGTAAAGGGACCCATGCATGGGATCTCCTGAGGGAAAGAATTGCCAGGACTCGGTGCATGGATGCAGTCTGGCAGAATGGGAGAGAAGGGTTGGAAAAATCAAAGGTTAATCTAAGGTTTGAGCATGAGTGAGAGGTAGACAGTTATGGAACTAAATAGAAAATAGGAAGTTTATGAGAGAGAAAGGTGGAAATTTGAGTTTGATTTTTAAGTATGAAGTTTTACATTTAAAGACTAAAAGAAACTTCATCTGGTTCAGTCATTCATTTCAGAGATAAATAAGGAGATGGTTAGAGATTAATTCTATTTTGAATTAGAAGGGAGTGAACAGGCTCTATAAAGTGGGACTGTCTCACAGACATTTCAAAACTGGTGCTTTGTGTCCTCTTTTTTTTTTGGTCATTTCTCTCAGTCTTGCCTCATTGTGTATTTTTGAAGTCTTCCCTTTCTTCCCTATGCCACTCATTTTGATCTAGCTCTCTGCTCTAGGAGCACTATTAGTCTGTACCATGTAATTTCATTTTTAAATATAAACTCCCCCCCTCCCCCTATGGTTGGTTTTGCAGCACACTAGGCCGCGATTTGCTGCACTGGATCAGAACACACCTGTCTGAACCTTTATTTTGTTCTGAAAGGTCAGGGTTGACCCCCAAAATACTGTACTTTGTAGATTTACCACCAATTAATATACTGAAAATTGTTTTCAGTGTATACTGCCCCTAGAAACGAAAAAGGGTGTGCTCTATTTGTGCCTTCCCCTTCCTCCTTTGAGTGAATCTCTGTGAGCAGCTGCTGTGCCTTAGGTGCTGAGGTAGCTCTTAAGAAGCCCCAAGCTCCAATAGGCCACAATTTAGTTTGCTACTCACAGTATGAAACAGTCCTTTTATTGTTTTTTAAATACAAACCTTACCTTTTCAGGATTCCAGTTTTTCTATTTTAATATTTTACGAGTAGATTCATGTTCACCTTGGCAGTGACTTTTTTTTTTTTAAATGCTTTATTTACTTATTTTGAGAGAGAGAAAGAGAGGGAGAGAGAGAATCCCAAGCAGGCTCTGTACTGTCAACACAGAGCCTGGCGCTGGGCTCCATCCCTCAAACCGTGAGATCATGACTTGAGCTGAAATCAAAGAGGCCTTTAACCAACTGAGCCACCCAGATGGCCCTTTTCAGTGACTTCTTTAGAATCAATCTTAGACCATTTTATTCTTTCTCTTTTTATTCCCATCCTAAATTTCTTAATCTGTCTAAAATACTTGATCTGTACCTTGAACACTACTGACATGGGTATTCTGCACTCAGTAAATTGACTCTGAATGTCATGATTCTCCCTTTTGACTTTAGTGTTTTGTTGTTGTTGCTGTTGTTTTCTGTTTTGTCTTTGTCTAGTCTCATTTTGTTTATTTTAAGGTATTAAGACTTTTAAAAATAAGAGTGGTATAATATAATGGGATAATGTAGAATTTTTTGCCCCCTTACAGCCTTCTTTTGACTTTTTTTATTTTAATATTTTTTAAGGAACTAAACTAGAATGAATTCTGGGGTATAGCTCTATGAGGTCTGGGTTTTCATTTAGACACAGTTATGTTGACTAAATGGATTATGTTTACTAAGTGGATTTCTTTGTATTTATATAAAAACTTGTGTGCCATTTTGCTTTCCAGTTAATTCCAAATTTAAGATCTCTGTCCATTTTATGAAGTGAAATTAACTTTTAATAATGCAAAGGAGCTCAAATGCAATATATACAATATTTATAAACTTGGATATTTAAATTTTTTTCTGCCTCCATGATATTCATAAGATTGTAAGGTCAAGTCTTCGTGATTTCTGGGGAATGCTACTATTTGCTTCTATCAAAATATTGTAGTCCTAGGTGGTAAGGTTTTCAGCCGTTTTGGACATCTGAGTAATCATCATCATAGTAGTCACCTTCCTGTGTTGTGCCTTACCACTTTTTTATAGAATGCTCTTAATTATAGTCTCATGTGTTGGACTCTTAGGCAGCATGCACTGCATAGTGTAATTGACACCTTTAAGCTGCCTTTTACAGACCAAATTAGAACTTTTAATTATCTGTCCATGAGCAGACATATCAAGCCACACCATTATAGTGCTGCCTACCAACAAGCTGTTTATCTTTCTTTAACAGTATGTGCAATTATTTGAGGGGTTTTTTTCCTCCTGATACCATAAAAATAAATGGCAAACAAATTGAAAATGTAAACACTGAGTAGGGATGAGAACATAGCTTTCAATCATCTTTGTCTTGATTGTATTAGATTAGCCAAAGTGATGAGTAAATCTTGTCACATAGTTGGACCTATGGTTGTCTTAAGCCATGTGATTAGTACTGAAGGAAAATAATTGGATAAATAAATGTAAAAAATGATAGACTGCCTTGAAAAGTTATTTATAAAAACCAAGGTATAAATAGGAATTTTATAATTTTTCCCTTTGTGGGAACAGGGCACTCTTAATTGTGTAAGTTTGTCCTGCTTTCCTACATTTTGACTTGGGGTGTACTTTTATAGGAACATGTATCTACTAAAGTTGAAATGTGTGTCATTTTTTCGACACACCGTGGCATGATTTTGTTTTACAAACACAGACTGGCTCAGATACAAGCCTGTTAATTTTTTTCCAAGTCTTTACGTACTTATTTAAGGTTTTTGAGGGGAGGGATTGGTCATTATCTGGAAAGGGGAAGGTGCTTACAACTGGGGACTCTATTCTATGAATGTGTTTTATTTGGAAATTTGTGGTGTGTGTGTGTGTGTGTGTGTATTTATTTATTTGGTATTTGGAAATTTTAAGCCATAATGCTATTGTGTAGTATGCACTAAACATCCTGGAAGGAAGTGGAAGGTGAGTGAGCTGCTGAGTGTGGCACTGCCTGCAGTTTCAGAGGGAGTTAGTTCAGAGTATGTCATAGTGCCGGGAGTCTCCAGTGCTGGGCTTGAAAATTAGAATATGTAATACATAATTTTTAGGGGCCCTTGGCTGGCTCAGTCAGTAGAGCATGTGACTTTCGATCTTGGGGTCGTAAGATAGAGCCCCACGTTGGGCATGGAGCCTTCTTAAATAAAAAAAAAATATTATTTTTCTATTCCTTTGGTAAATAGTTATTGGATGCCTAATATATGTCAGTTACCATGCTAAACACTGGAGATTAAGCAATCGAGTTTCCTGTCTTCAAGTAATTTCATGGGGGTGATAGACACATATTTACAATTAAGTCTGAAACTCTGATAGGGAAGTACATGATGCTATGGAAACAAACATTTTTCTAGTTTATTTCTGTGAAACTAATGGACATAAATCTTGAAATCGCTAGGCAGTAAATGAAGCCCAAGGCAGAGCTTGAAGTCATAGCTGTGCTCTATTAAAAAAAATGGTTTAGGAGTTCACTCAGATATGTTTAATTTAGTTTGTCTGATTTTGGAAGAGACTATGATTATTCTAGTCTCTGAGAATATCATTCTATTGTATTGAAAGACCAACCATGTGTGTTGGTTCTTTGCTTGGATTTAAAATCTCTTATGGATGTACCAATTATTTTATCTGTTGAATTAAATAATGATAAAAGTGATTTTAGGGGTGTTTTGGTGGCTCAGTCAGTTGAGCGTTTGACTCTTGATTTTGGCTCAGGTCCTGATTCTAGGACTGTGGTATTGAGCCCTGAGTTGGACTCCACACTGAGCATGGAACCTGCTTAAGATTCTTTCTCTCCCCTGCTTTCTCTTGCTCTAAAATTAAAAAAAAAAAAAAAAAAAAAAATTGTAAAAAGTAGTTTTGTGGTACAGCCACTTTGGAAGACAGCTTGGCAATTTCTTACAAAAGTAAACACTACTCTTACTATGAAATGCAGCAGTCGTGCACCTTGGTGTTTACCCAAAGGAGTTGAAAACATGTCCATACAAAAACCTTCACAGACTGTTTATAGTAGCTTTTAATTCATAATTGCCAAAACTTGGAAGCAACCAAGATGTTCTTTAGTTAGGTGAATGGCTAAAGTGCAGTACATGCAGATAATGTAATATTATGCATTGCTGAAAAGAAAGGATCAAGCCATGAAAAGACATGGAAGAACCTTAAAAATGCGTATTACCAGATGAAAAGCCAATCTGAAAATGCTACATGCTATGTGATTCCAGCTATCTAACCTTCTGAGGAAGGGAAACCTATGGAAGGAGACAAAAGAATTAGCGCTTGCCAGGGGTGGGGTGGAGGAGAGAGATGAAGAGGCAGAGCACAGAGGATTTTTAGGGCAGTAAAAATACTCTGCATGATACCATAGTGAGGGATATATGCTCTTACACATTTGTCAAAACCCATAGGTGCAACACCAAGGGTGAACTCTACAGTAACTGTGGACTTTGGGTGATAATGATGTGTCGGCGTAGGTTCATCCTTGGTTTAAAAATAAAGTACGTTTCAGGTGGGGGATGTTGATAATGGGAGAGGCTGTGCATGCATAGGGGCAAGGTGAAAATGGGGAATCTCTGTATCTCCTTCTCAATTTTGTTGTAAACCTAAAACTGCTCTAAAAAAAGTCTTAAAAAAATACTTTTGGTCACTGTAAGTAATGAGCACTGCCTCAGAACTATTTCTTTTATGCTTGTGCATGGGGCTTGAGTCCAAAGAGGTTTACTGCATGGAAAGACAGTTGGCACAGGACGTCATTCTGGGTAAAAAGTGACCCTTGCAGTGGCCAGTCGGGGTTCTAACATATACTTTCACATCCAGTTTAGTTATGGTAAAGATGGTTGTCACAGTAATCCTCCCACTTTATTTCTAGGAACTAAATCCAATTAGATTTCTTTCACAGAAAGGTTCTCCTAGAAGCAGGTTTCGTTTTAAGACAGAGAAATCAGAAGAACATTAGAACTCTCCCTTTAGGACTTAGAGGTTTGGTCTCAGTCAATTTGATTATTATAGTGATTTCTAAACCTGTTTTTACCTTTGGCTGCTTTCCACTAAATCCGTTTGAAAATGCATTAGTGGAATCTTTCTCTTTGAACAGGGCTTTCCCAGGGTTCTCTTTCAGATTATTCCATTGTACTTTTCCTACACTTCCAAATACATTGTAGAAATTATTTTTCCTTGGGGCATACTGAAAACTCTCAGTGTTTATTAATCGACCTTATGCTACTAGTGTCTGTCATTTATAAACTTGAAAAACAAAAAGTGGAGGGTCTTGTAGATGGTAAAGGAAAAAAAGAGATGACAAAGGCACCAAACTTCAGACATTTAAGTTGCTGAGATTGGAAAATGATGGATTTCAAGATTGGGGCTTGGAAGTTCAATTGGTAAATTCCACATGACCTCTATCCTCTGCTTTGGTCTTTGCCGTTTTGTTCTTTAACCTTTTGTTTACTTTGCTGTCTACTGAGTGTAGGAAAAAAAAATATGATAGAATGGATAGGACTTACAGCTTGCATTTTTAAGATTTTTAAAATTGAAAAATAGTTCACATACCATAAAAGTCACCCTTTTAAAGGGTATGATTCACTCACTGCCTTTCAGTATGTTCAGAGACGTGCACCCATTACCGTTATCTAATCCCAGAACATTTTCATCACTCTGAAAAGAAACCTCATACTTATTAACAGTCATTCTTCATTCTACTCTTCCCCAGCCTCTGGCCCCCATGAATCTACTTCTGTCCATGGATTTGGAGATTTCATATAAGTAGAACCACACAATGTATGGCCTTTTGTGTCTGGCTTATTTCAGTTAACACAGTGTTTTTGAAGTTCATCCGTGTTGTAGTATGTATTAGTGCTCCATTCCTTATGGCTAAATAATATTCCATTTTATGGATATGCCCCACTTATCTATTCATCATTTGGACATTTGGATTGATTCCACTTCTTGGTTAGTATGAATAATGCTACTGTGAACGTTCATGTACAAACTTATGTGTGGACCTCTGTGTTCATTTCTCTTGGGTATGTACCTCAGAGTGGAATTCCTGGATCATACAGTAACTCTTTAACTTTCTGAGGAACTGTCAAACTGTTTTTTTCAGTGCTACACCATTGTACAGCCACCAGCAATATATGAGGGTTCTAAATTTTCCGCATCCTCCCCAACGCTTCTCGTTGTCCATCTTTTTCATCATAGCTATCCCAGTGGGAGTGAAGTAGTTTCTCATTGTAGTTTTGATTTGCATTTTTCTTTTGACTAATGATGTTGAGCATCTTTTCCTGTTTTTATGGTTGTTTGTCTTATTCTCTCTGGGAAGAAAATGTCTATTAAAATTCTTTGCCCACTTTTAAATTGGGTTATTTGTCTTGTAGGGTTCTAACAGTTCTTTATATATTCTGGATACTAGGCCCGTATCTGACATATGACTTGTAAATGTTTTTTCCCATTCTGTGGATTATCTTTTCACTTTCTTGGTAGTATTTGGAGCACAAGAGTTTTTAGTTTTGGTAAAGGCCAACTGAACAAATGAAGGAATTAAGTAATTAATTTATCTGTCTGGTTTTGTTGTTGTTGTTGTTGCTTGTGCTTTTGGTATAATGTCTAAGAAGCCATTGCTCAATCCAAGGTCGAGAATGCTCTTATTCTCTTCTAGGTATTTGATAGTTTTGGCTTTTATATTTAGATCTTCATTCCATTTTGAGTTAATTTTTGTATATGGTATGATTCTTTTGCATGTCTGGTTATTCCAGCACCATTTGTTGAATATGGCATTCTTTTTACCTGTTTTTTTCTCTCTGCCATCAATCCAAATACTTACATTAATAGTGCATGAAACTGCAAGACAATAGGATAAGACTGGAATACACAGTTAACAATAAGAATCTGTCTTCCCTTCAGGACTTGTATCTAATTGAGATGGATGATGGGATTATACATAAAATTGTTGAGTGGGATATGATTCAGTGCCAGAGGAATGGTGGAGAGAACAGAATTCATTAGGAATTGAGAAGACTCGAATTAGGAATTGAGATTCACTCGAATCGGTGAACAGAGAGATTTATAGAGGAGATGAAGCTATTGACGTTAGGTAAGGTTTAGATACAGAAATGGCCAGAGTAGAGCTACTGAAGCAGTTAGATTCTTTTGGCTCAAGGTATATATGGAATACCTTTTAGACAGATTTTGAAATTTTCCTGAATTTCCAGGTCTTCTCTTAGCTTAAATTATGTTATTAGATGTTGGAAGCACCTGATACATACTTCGTATAATTGTAAATAGAGATCAGGGCAATTTATTTTGGCCACATCATACTGGATTGCTTACCTTATGGACACTATTTTCTGTCTGCTTATCGTTTTACTTCTCTCAGTGGTTGTCACTGAACCAAACATATTCCCTTCTTCATAGTGCCTAGAAGTCCCTAGGTTTGGTTTCTTCCTTCCCTCCCTCTTTCCCCTTCCCTTTCCTTTCCTTTCCTTTCCCCCTTCCTTCTTCTCTCTTCCCCTTATCCTTTCCCCCTTCCCCCTTATCCCTTTCCTTTAATTTTGAGAGAGACAGGGACAGAGAGAATCCCAACCAGGCTCTGAACCGTCAGCATAGGATCATGACCTGAGCCAAAATCAAGAGTCAGACACTCAACCAATTAAGCCATGCAGATGCCCCTTCTAGGTTTCTTTCCTTGAAACTTGAGAGAAACTGTTCTTGTCATGGTCACTGATAACTTCCACATTATAAATCCAGTGGTCAGCTCTTAGTCCACATCTTACTTAACATAGCAGAGCATTAATACACTTGGTTACTTCTTCCTCCTTGACACATTTTCTTTACTTGGCTTCCCCAGCACCATACTTGATTTTTCTCCTACATCACAGTGTTTCAGTTAGTCTCCTTTTCCAGTTCGACTTTATCATGGTCTTATAAACTTGGAGTTTCCAGGACTCTCGCCTTTTACTACTTCTTTGTGTCTGTACTGATTCTTTTGATGATTTCATTGATTTAGCCTCATGGCTTTAAGTATCATCTACATGCCAGTGACTCACAAGTTTATATATCCAGCCCTGTTTTTGCTCTTGAACTCCAAGTTTGTATATCTAACTCCTCCTCATGTGCACTGAGGTGACTACTCACATATGAAATTTAACAAGCTGAAACTGAACTCTATCTCTTCTTCCTCTCATACCTGCTCAGCTTTTCATCTATATTATTCTAATTGAAGACAACTCCATCTTTCCAGTTGACTTAAACTAAAAAGTTTAGAGTCATCTGTAAGTCCTTTTCTTTCCTCATACTTAGGAAATCCTGTTGGCTTTCTCATCAAAATATATCCAGAATCCAGCCACTTCTCACCACCTCCACGTCTAACACCCTGGGTTGAGCGACTGTCCTCTCATCTAGATTGCTGCCACAGCCTCCTAACTACTCTTCCTGCTTCTGTTCTTCTACTCCTGTCCTGAGCCAGAATGGCCATACTAAAATGTGTCAGTTTTTGTACCTGCTCTGTTCAGAACCTTGCAGTGGATATCCCTTTCACTCAAAGTCTAAGAAGCCTTTTATAATGCCAAAAAGGCCCTGCAAGATCATGACCCCGTAATCTTTTAAACATTTTCTCCTCTTTTTCTTTGCCAGACATCTACTTTAGCCACACTGGCTTCTTTGCTGTTCCTTGAATAATCTAGGATATTTCTGTAAGGGCTTTTGCTCCCTCTGCCTGGAATGCTTTCCCCTGAAGGAGAGGAAAAAGAATTGTTCCTCTAACCTTGTGAGTTCTTGGCTGAGACCCCTGTAATAAAAGGCAGATTAACAAGAGAAAAACAGTTTATTAACATATATACCTCATATATATGTGGGAGGTTCCCGGAGAAAAATGAGCAAGTCAAAAAGGTGGCTTAGAGTTCAGAAAAGGTGTGGGGAGACCAGTTTATCAGGAAAAGCACAGTAAGAGTAAAGTTTGTTATTCGGGTATAAATCTGAGCCTTCTTCATTGATAGGTTTCTTATGATTTAGTGCCATTCTTCTTTTCCAAGTATAGAGAGGGAAACATTCTTACCGATGGAGATTTCTAAATGTAAATTTCCCTTACAAAAGGGTAACTTTTACTGTTTTCAGAGTTTTTCCTGTATCTGCTGTTTCTCACAATAATACGCTCAAAATAATCCTTATGCCAAAGAAGCTAATTTTAGGGTGGCAGATATGCTGCCCTTCAACCCCCACAGTAGCCCCAAGGCTGGTTCCCTCATTTCTTTCAGGTATTTACTCAGATACGACTTTCTCAGTGAGGCCTATAATGTCCACTCTGTTTAAGATTGTGATTGTTCAGTTCAAATGCACTCCCCATCTCTTCTACACAACTTTTTCTCCCCCAGTAGCATATATCATCTTTTGTCATGCTGTATATAATTGATACTTTGTGTTGTTTATCTTGCTCACCAGAAGGTACGTTTTAAGGCAACCTAGGTACTTGATGGTGGTACTTGATGGTTTTGCGTCACTGCTATACCTGTCACATAATGAGTTCTCTATAAATATTTGTTGAATAAATGAACATCCTAGGACTACTGTAGTTTTGTGGTTGTTCTTGTTCGGGTTCTTGGGCCCCATCCCAGAGCTCTTGAATTAGAAACTGGGGATGGGGGGGGGTCAACTCTTTTGTTTTAACTAGACCTTCAGGTGATTCTGATGTAAATTACAGTTTAAGAATCACTGTTATAGTGAGTAGGGGTTTAGAAGCCAGGCGTGTTACTCACAGGTGGGGATATGTAGATATATGAGGTAATTGACAACATGACTCAATTTGTTCTCTCTCTTCCTCCCATCTTCTTTTCCTCCCTTTTTCCTGAGGAGGAGGTAGCACTGGGAAAGAGGATTTAAATTCTAGTAACTTTCCGTTGATTTGTCATGTGTATCAAGGTCCCCAAGACCACCTTTAGATTCCAGTGATCACTAGGAAGACACATAGGACTCAGCATGTAGTCACACTCATGGCTAAGGTTTATTATATAGCAAGAGGGTACAAAGCAAAATCAACCAAGGGAAAAGGCTCATGGGGCAAAGTCCAGAGGAAACCAGGAAAAGATTTCCAAGAGTCCTCTCTCAGTGTGGTGTCACACAGGCAGGGCACATTTAATTCCTCTGACATCAAATTGTAGCAAGTTTGAAGTGTTGTCTACCAGGGAAGCTCTCTAGAGAGGTAGTGCTCAGGGTGTTTATCGGGGACTGGTCATATAGGCACTCTCTGCCTTAGCGTATAGCGTAATTCTAGACTCCCATAAGGAAAGCAGGAATTCATCATAAACCACATTGTATACACTTTAGGGCACAGTAAGCCTCTGTTATCAGGTAGGGTGGTGGGAACCCTTATAAGAATGGCTCACTGTGCCTTATACATGGGGATATAACTTTTTCTGCTATGTTCATGCTTTTCAACATGGTATCCAAAGAAGTTTGTTGGGTTTTTTTCTATCTTTCATATAGAATATAAAGCATTTGGACTAAATAATCTCTTCGGGAAATTTAGTAATGATGAAACTGTTTTGAGAATAATTTGAACAGTTTACTTTAAGTGGATTGAATAACTGAGTTTATTCACTTAGACATATTTTTTGAAAAATGCCTTGGCAGTATTATTCACAGTCTTTGCTATTTTGGTAATTACAAAAGTGGTTTATTTCCTAGTAAAGTTTTCTTATTTATTCCAAAAAATAAATTAAGATAGCTTTCTTAGCATTCACTTGAAAAATGTTATCTGTGAGTGTGACCATCTGCTTCAAAGCAGATATTTGTTTTTCTTCACTTTTCTTCCAACTCTCATGTTCTAAAGGGCCTATTTGAAATTTGCTGTCTTTTGGGTTTGCTTTCATGAGTAACCAATCTTCCTTCTTTCTTTTCTTTCTTTCTTTCATTTTTATAGGCCAAGATGCTGAATTATCAGGGACACTTTCACTTGTTTTGACACAGTGCTGTAAAAGAATAAAGGATACTGTTCAAAAATTGGCCTCAGACCACAAAGACATCCACAGCAGTGTTTCTCGGGTTGGAAAAGCCATTGATAAGGTATGGTGTTGAAGGAAGTGTTTGAGATTTTTAAAAAGCATCCTTCATCTCCTGTCACTGCTTTGATAACATTTGCTTTCTCCAATTATTTTATGCTTGCTTTTAACAACTTCTGCAGATCTGGTTTTATTATGTTATTCTTAAAGTTTTCTATTGATATTAAAAAAAAGAAAAATACAGCAAACCTTGTTACAGCCTTGTTGTTTATCCATTTGCTTGTGTGATTGCAGTTCCTAGTATCATGATGAGTAAATTTACAAAGAAATTTTAGCTCTGTGAGGGAGTGTGTTTACAGGGGTAACTTTTCCTCCTTCCTGAGTAGTTCCCTGGCTGTGTCTCTCTTATGGGGCAATTAGAATAATACCCTTGCATCCGTCTCCCCTGCATCATCCTAACTGTTGTCTTCCTGTGGACATGCTAGCTGCTTTTCTCCAGTGTTGTGTTCTGTGTGAGTGAGTGGGTTGGTTGCTAGCCAGCAGGGCCAGTCATTTCTGTTGGGTGATTGTTCCAGTGACATCTCTTGAATCTTCCTTATAAGCAGTTATTTTTAGCACTGGACCACTTTTGCCTTTGGAGTTCATAGTCCTGGTGGGGCCTAAGAGAAGAGGCATAAGGTTACTATGTGATACCCCTGACTACCTCAGCCATTGGGGAGTTTGTAACTGGTTATGGACGTTTTTGTTGACCCATTGTAAACTTCTGGGAAGGTAGGAAGAACTTTTGGGAAGAGCTTTTTGTAGCAAAAGCAGTCCTATGAGTTGCTTAGTTTGTATATAAGAGAGCTAATAGCTATGATGTAGATGGAAACTCATGGAATCCGGAGAGTGGCTTTGTCTAACTCATGGGTAAACCTAGCTGTTAGAAATTACCCTATAAAGCAGTAGTATTGAAGGGCTAGACAAGGCAGCCTAAGGCAGAACTATATGCTTCTAAGGAGATAGATTTCTTTAACTGGTAGGTACAGTGTGGCAGGACTGTGTGTGGCAGAGGCTCTCGGGATTGTTTGGGTAGCTGTGGTTTACAGAAGTGTTAGCGCCCTTTCAGAGAGCTTTTGCTACTATCGTAGTGCTGAGGGCTTCAACTCAGCAAACGAGGCCAGAGAAGTAGTGTTGGCAGCAGCAGCCCCATTTTGGGTTAGTGATGGCATTTGCTAGCAAAGGCTGGGAAGGCAGTGAGTATTCTCTGAAATATCTTTGAGGTTGTGATGCCCATTTGGTGACTCCAAGAGAGTGAACACAGCATTGGAAGTGGCTTTGGTATTAGACTTTTTGGGGGCTATGGGATTGGAAGTCTTCAGTTGGCCTGTACTGGCTTTAGTACTTACTGGAATGGTGATGGGGCCTTTAGAGAGAATCTTAAATCACTGTGGGTGAGGAACCTTCAGTTTCTCTAGGTAGAGTAACTACTGGTGGTATTTAGGAAGCTTCAGGGTTTGGTGGCTGACAGTGGTCAAGGCAATCTAATGGTTCTGATGGTTCAAACCTAGAGGTTGGAGGTTCCTAGATGTTCCAGGAGGCATCTGCTTGACCATCAGGCTGCCTGTAGTTATGACAGAGTGGGGGGAGAGTAAGACCAGAAGATGGCCATGACAGTGGCAAGAGCTGAAGTTTTCACAGCCAATCAGAGAAAGAATCTGAGAAGAGATCTGAGAATCGGGAGAGGTGAGGATGGCCTCAGCAGCCATAGCTCAAGTACTTGGACTGCTGGCCACTAGGATCTGGAGCATTTGGGCCAGTAATTCACTAGCTCTGTATTCTACCACTGACAGGGTGACCACCTGTCCTCATTTCCTAGATTGTGCCTGTTGTCCTGTCATGATTATCAGAATCCTCTTCTTAATTCTTGTTCCTCAGCTATCAGTGAATTGGGAAGTGTGTCTTCCTTCTGATCCACCAGGTCTTTACAAATATTCATAATGCTTGTGAGATATTTTGGCTAATCTTTGAGACAAAACATTTAAGTGTATTTGGTACTAGAAACAAAAGTGTCCCTTTTTGTTTGGGACAAACAAACATGGATACCCAGGGAATGCATGAGGAGTAATCTATGTTCTGGCTTTTTTGGTGGGGATGTGTTTGAGGTGGATATTCCTAGTTATATATTTTAATTTACTCATTTCTCTTTTGAGGACATTTTTTTTCATGTATGTGGAAGTTATAAGGGCTTTTTCAAGTAAAAAAAAAAATTTTTTTTTTTTTTTTTTTTTTTTTGTAGCTTTATGTTGCTGTGAAAGTAGTTTAGGTTTTAGGTGACCTGGATTCCAGATTCTTCTGATCCGTCCTATGAAACTACATTGTTAGGTTGATATTGATAACTGTTTGTTGAATTATAGTCCTGGGGCACAGAAGAAAGCCTGGATCTTTTAGCCCACTTCTCTAACATGTTTCACTGCATTTTCTCCTTCCCTCCCCCTTTTTCGGGGTGGGAGTATCTGCTTGGCCTCAGCTGTAGGAAGCTGTTACCCCACTAGAACGAACCAGACATTGTGCTTCCTGCATACATAAGGAATTCTGTGTAGGCTGTTGTAGAAGATTCCACTGACTTGTAAAGTCTTCCTTTTCTTTTAGCTTAGATCTGGTAAATAAATCTGTACAAGCTTCCAGGGCCACCTGTTGTAACAGGGCAGGGTGGACTCCTTTGGGCTGGTGGTGAGCAAACAGGATGAAGCTGAAGCCATTGTGGCACAAGCCTTTAAGTACCACAAACAGACTTGAGTAATGAACTGGAATGCTGTGAAGCAGCCTGTGAGCACCATGTTATGGACACATTTTTCCACCCTGCCAAGAGGAGGACAGAGAAGCTGGTGACTCCTTTATGAGCAGGCTGGTTTTGAGTGAGGAACATGAGTAAATTTTTGACATGCTTGATGGTTTTTCTTCCTTTAATGTTTTAATGCTTGTTTTAAAGTTCTTTAGTCATCACTTAAAGTAAGCAGAAAAGAAGTTTGTGGCATTAGCTAAGGCACTTTCTGGCTTTTAATTATTGTGAACATAAAAAATTATTGAAGATTTCTGCCTTAATGTGTTGACTCTTTTCAGATGCCCACAGTATGATCACTATTTAAAATAAATAGTATCAGCCATTGGGTTCTGTGGCAAGTTATTTTTAGTAAAAACAATGTGTTGGGCTATTTCTTATTTCCTTTCCCATTTTAAGAACATCTAGAGTTCTCTCCTGCTTAGGGCATTTACTTTAGTGTTTTACTTAGTCTTTTGGCTTTTTTTTTTTTTTTTTTTTTTTTTAAGTTTACTTCCTAAGTAAGAAAAGTCAATAAAACCATTACTGCTTTAGATATGTGATTACTGCTTTAGGGGTGTGTGTGTGTGTGTGTGTGTGTGTGTGTGTTAAAATAAATAGTGTTAAGATTTGAAATTGTCTGAAATTTGCTGTGGGATAATTGAAAGCAAAATACATAGTCCATGTTCTTTAGAAGATTATGGTCTAGTTGGTCACGTAAGAGTGCTGCTTGTACACGTGAAAGAACTGGAAAACTTCTGAGGCAATGTAAAATAAATTTGCATGGGATGGGCTTTGCTTACTGTAAATGGAAGATCATCATGCCCTTGTTTAAGTTTTGTGGAGTTGGTATCTTAAATTTGACTTGGAAGAGCAGGTAAGATTTCAAAACAGCAGAGTGAGGTGTGGTTTTCTGCAAGGCTGAGAAGGAGGCTGAACAACAGTGAAATAAATGCTGGACTGTGAAAGACTCTCAGGGACTGACTCAATTGGAGTGGCTGCCTTATCAGGAAAAAGCAGGATCAGGTTGATGGAAAGCCTAATGATTTGAGATTAGGGGAAAAGGGAGTGAATGATTTAAGCAGTTGCTTAAATCATTTGCTTGCCCTCATTAAATAGGGTGAAATTAGACTAAGGAGAAGTCAGGAGTAGGAAGATAATAGCTGTCACTTACTGAATTTTGACAATGTTCCAGCTGCTGGGCTGAGTGCTGTACATATATCTATATTCTATGATGCTGGTACTTTTTTCCCATTTTAAGACTCAGATATTAAGTAACATACCCCAGGTGTGCAGCTTGGAAGTGCTGAATCAGGTTTTGGAAAAAGATCTCACTCATGAGTCTGTGCTTAAACACTGTGCTAGGAAATCAGTTAGGCCTTTGCAGGGGCAGTAGTGTTTTAAGGGCAGAAAATAAGGGTTAAAAAGTAGTTTTAAAAACTATTGGCCTAGGTGCGCCTGGCTGGCTTGCTCAGTTAACTGTCCAACTTCAGCTCAGTTTATGATCTCACGGTCCGTGGGTTCAAGCCCTGCATTGGGGGGCTCTGTACTGACAGCTTGGAACCTGTTCAGATTCTGTATCTCCGTCTCTTTCTGCCTCTCCCCTGCTCGTGCTCTCTCTTTCTCTGTCTCTCAAAAATGAATAAACATTAAAAAAATAATGATAAAATAAAAACCATAAGCCTAAGCTGATACTCTACCAGTAGATGGAGCATCTGCATGGGTGAGGCAAAATGCTGACTATGTTAAAAAATGGCATAAAGCTATAAAAAGTGAAATGTAGAATATTTAAGATAGTTCTGTGTGAACCATCTGGAACTGCCTTTTATGTAGGTTTGACTGTGGCATGAGAGGAGAAAAAGATACCAATGGGAGAAAAGGTGTTGGATTTAGCCATATAGATACAGAGTGGGTGAAGTCAGATATGTACTAGCTCTAAAGTTTTGTTATGTAATGGATAAATCCTTATGTAGTAGAGAGATGTTACTGGTAATGAAGGAAAAAGGAAATTAAAATGACTAGAAATGGAAATTTCACTCTGAGAAGAAAAAGACCTAAGTTGAGTTCTGAAATATAGACAGATAATTTGATAATATATTTTGAGTGGAATTTTTAGAATTACTGAAAAGGAATGGTTAACAAAATTATGAAAAAGGCAACAATAATAAAAAGCCAGGAATATAGTCCCCTAGAAATAAAATAAAACATGTCAAACTAACTCCTCTCCCCAAATTACTACTTAGTAATGCAAGGAAATGGAGTAGACTATGTGTCTAAATAAAAATCTCATACCTTTGTGGTCAAGATGGAAGATGTTTGTTTTTAAATTATGTGATTTGACTGGGAGCAGCTGCATTCTCAATACCTCATTGGGTTTGGCCACAGTGCATGGTCTGAGGATGGATCTGACCCCCCAGGCTTGGCCACAATTGTTTGCTTCAGGGTGAGTACCTCAAAGTCCTCTTGTAGGACCTTTTTCATTAGAGCTCTTAATGGAAGGAAGGGCTGGGAATATGTGAGCCTAGAAGTGATTAGTAGTCCTTGAAAGAGTCTGGTCTGTTGTAGGAAACAAAACGCTTTCGCAGAGAGAAATAGAGGCAAAAGGTGGGGAGGGAATGAACATTTTTTGAGGTTCAGTTACCTTCTTACCTACCCCTGGTTACCTGGGCGTCCTTCAAATCCAACTTGTTTGGGCAAAACAGACTTCTGTTTATAAGAACGAAGAGTCCTGACTCACGTAAGCAGCTAGATGCTCTCTGCGTCTCTTCACTTGTGTTGGGCTCCATTTTCTCTGAAACAATAGTGGTTTTGCCTTTTTCAGTCTGAAGATCATTCTCAAAAGCGAAGATGAGTTAAGTTCTGTTTTCTTTGCCATCTGTTACATTACGTCATTAGCTGTAAGCTCTGGGCCTGTATTGTTCTTACCCTGTTTCAAGCGGAATGAAACTATATTCTTTAGTCGGTAATGATAATTATTTGCATTAAAGTATAGTCCACAGTGGAAAGCCTACACCTTTGCAATCACGTCTCCTATTAGGATACAGGATCAGATAATCCCACTGAACCTGGGGGTGGTACAGACCCACTTTGGCCTGAGGCCAGAAGATGAAATAGCTAGCTTATTCTAGAGTCCTGGTCAGGTTGGGTTGAGAGGGAAAAGGGATCTTACACCCAGTAAGTTGTGCCAACTAATCCAGTGTGTAATTGTATTCAAGTGATTTTTAAATTAATGAATTTGTTAATGCTTCTGTTAATGTGTTTTTTGTTTTTATTTATGTTTTCTAAAATGAAGACTCTCTTAAATGTAGAATCAGAGGATTTGGTGGCAAGGCCTGGTTTTTGATTCAGCTACTGTGTATTGAAGGCTTATTGTGGGATAGGTCCTGATAGATATTTTAGGATAAGTTATTATCAACACTTTGTAAGATAGGGATGATTGTCCACAGATACAGATGGGAAAACTTTGATCAAAGAACTAGAAAACAAATGGAGGAACTGGGTAAATACTCAGATTTTATGACTTTGAAGAAACTTCCTCAGTTGGAGTTCCTTGAGAGAATTAACTCCTGGTGTCCTTGGGTAGCCACTGTATGTATGAATTTCTCTCGTGTGCATCTAGAGTGGAAAGAGGTATGTGACATCTTTGGGAGAATTAGTAAAATAGTCCCTCAGATTTCTGTAATCTGTTCAGATAAGGAGGCAGTCAGACCAGAGCAGGAAGGTATGTAAAATAATTGTGAGGGATAAGGATGCAAATGTGACAGATGGTTAGATTGTGGGGCATTTTAAGGATTTTAAAAAGCCCAGCACAGAAGTCTGGCATATCTCTGACCACACCACATTACTCTCCCCTTCGTTTATAAGGTAAGAACTTACTAGTGTGGCTTTCCCCTCCTCCTTCCTTGATTTGGCACAACCTACCTCTCTATTTTGAAAATAAAAATAGAGGTATGAATATCCTAGAGAGGACAGAATGGAATGTCTAAGAAGGTAGTATCTACATCTAAAAATTCATCTACAAATGCTGATTATGACACACTACTGAGTTTATTTTCCAGTCATAGTTTGCAAGGCACTGCTGGCTGGTATATGCCCAAATATGGGTTATTTTCATCTGAGGACTTGCGCCTCATCATCAGCTTTACTAGGTTTGCTGCATTTTTCCCTGAAAAGCTTATACCAAATTCCAGTCCTACCAAACATGTATGGTAGCAGCCCTGTTTTCTCACTTCTCACCTATACTTGGTATTATCAGATTTAAGATTTCTTAAATTAATCAGATGTGAAATATTATCTAGTTGTATCAATTTGCATTTCCATCATCATCTTCGGGGTTGAACATCGATTCATGTGTTTGACTATCAGAATGTCTCTCTTTTGTGAATTTCTTATTCATTGTCCATTTTTTTCAGTTAGGTTGTTTGTCTTTATTATTGATTGGGGGATTTTGATTGTTCTCATTTTGGGAGGAATTTTAAAAAAACACCTCTTTTGGATGTATGTAAAATATGTACATATGTTAAGTAGATTTATTTTTCTAGATTGTGTGTAACCAGAATTCAGGTCTTTTTATTCCCTATTAAGCATTTTTTTGCAGTTTATCTCTGTCTCTCACTGCTAAACCAGATTGACTGGATGCTTAGAAGGGGAATTGATTCCTGGTATGTGCAACAATAGCACATTGTTAGGTTTATAACACAATTTTTCTTCAAAAGTAGGTAGTTTTTTAAAATATTATTAATAGTATTAAAGAATTTGTACTTAAGAATTGAAACATATTCTGAGTTTTATCATGTATTGTTACCACTTTCTCAATAATTATAATCTCATGAACTGTATTTCAGAAGTGTATTGGTTTTGGATGGTGAACAGTCAAAAACAGTCCTTAAAGTTTAACCAGTGTGTAAGCATGTTTGTGATGTGGCCAAAGAGGATGATCTGTTTAGATTTCATAGTTTTGTAATTTTTTTTTTTTTTAAGTTTATTCACCTATTTTGAAGTAGAGAGAGGGAGCACAAGTTGGGGAAGAACGGAGAGAGAAAAAGAGAGAATCCCAAGCAGGCTCCTCACTGTCAGTTCAGAGCCTGATGAGGGGCTCAAACTTAAGAACCTGAGATCGTAACCTGACCTGGAATCAAGAGTCGGCTGCCTAACCGACTGAGCCACCCAGGCACCCTTCATAATGTTTTATTAAAGCCATTTATTCCTTCTCTGTCTCAGCTTCCAGATTTTAAAACTTAAATTCATCAAAAATATGAATGACACGAAGTACATATATGAGGTAGTATATGAATTCGTGTATCCTTGAGTTTCTTTCTAAGCTATAACATCCTCTTCAGACAGACACACCCTTGAATGTGTGCTCTTTTGCTTTTGATTCATGTTTGAATCCTGCTTTCACCTTTTAAGAACCTCTTCTCACGTCCTTTTTTCTTTAAAAATATGAGAGGGAAAAGTACAGTAAAACAGAAGTACTAATAATAGATATTTCTTTTTATTAGCCACTTCTTGGCTTCTGTGCAATGCTACTGATTTCCTGCAGCCATGCAAACGAATTTGGTCACCTAGCAACAGAAGCTGGAACTGATCCTAGCACTGATGCAACAGTAAGAACGTGCAGTTATAACAAAAGGAGTTCTAACACTGTGTTGCATTTCCTCAACCGCTTTTTATAATTTTAGCTGTAATTTTTACTATAGGTGAACAGAAAATAAGCTATGAAAGTATTTTATTTTCTTAGTAGTCTATACTGGAAAGTCAGAACGGCAGAAGGGAGCTCAGAACATTTCATCTAGTACATTGCTTATTCATGCTTAGTTATATTTTCCAAACCTACCAAATAAGTTATAGAACTTGAATGTAGTAAAAAGACATCCTGAGCGTGAGTGTTTGATTTTTTTCTTACCCGTGTAACAGGGACCATGGCATACCTTATGGAAATAAAGGTATGTGAGGGGCATAGTAAAATTGTTTAAATTTGTTTAAATATTAAATTTTAACATTTCCAAATGGTCGAATTTTACTTTTTTATGTATATTAAGAGAAGATTTGAAGGATTTTTTTTTTTTAATGTTTATTTTGAGAGAGAGTTGGGGAGGGAGGGAGAGAATCCCACCAGACTCATTGTGGATCCCGACTCGGGTCTTGATACCATGAACTATGAGATCATGACCTGAGCTGAAATCAAGAGTTAGAGGCTTGACTCAGTCGCCCAGGTGCCACAAAGGAATTCTTGAGCAGTTACTATCTGATGGTAGCTATTAAAATTTGGACTTAATATGTACTACCAAATGAAATAGTTTCTTTTAACATGTCCTGTCCTTTGAGCTGATAAGTATGTCTTCCAAAGTTGTTTCATTTCTTTCCTACAGAACAGATACCTTATAAATTTGTTGGAGATTGATGGGATTGGAGAATAATTACTAAATGAATATTTGGAAGTCTGAAGACTATGTTTGGATTGAATGAGGTCGACAGATCAGTGAGGAATCTTTCTTATGTAGTCTCAATAATTCTTGCTTATAGGTTACACTTAGACATTTAGAGAAATACTGGCAGATTCCTGAGTTTGTTATAAATGAAATATATAAATATATAATATAAACGAATATATAAATATGTATGAAATATATAAATAAATGAAATATCAATGAATATGTAAATATATATAAATCAAATATATAAATGAAATCATCTTCAGATACCCATTCCTTTATTCATTTGAATGACCATTTGCCTGGGGCTTTGTGTACCCACAGATACTGGACAGTATTAGAAGAGGAACAGAATTAGCACCATCTCTACTTCTAGCGTTCTAGTGGTCATAGACGGCATAAAGCTACAATAATCTACTCAGAAGCATTGGTAAACTGTTATGAAGGCATCTCTCAACAGGCAGAATCTCATAAGCTGATTTGAAATTAGAGAGCCTTATCCAAGCATTTGTGGCCTTTTCTTCAGTGCTAGGGGCAACCTAGATTTAGTATGCGTGTGGAAGCTATTGCTTTAGCGTCTCGGTGCTTTGTATTATTAGTATTCTTTACGTTAAGTACTAGACCAAGAAAGATGTTTATAAAAAACAAGTAAATAAAAATTTAGACTCTGACAGTAATTTTGGATTGTTCATTTTGGTTTTTGTCTGAATAAGTCTTAGTCTTAATGTATGTGTTGACATCTAAAAATAGGGTAGATAGCTCTTTAAAGAAAGAGATGCTCAGTTTGGGAGAGGACAACTCCTTCATTGTAGTAATTGTAAATGGTAGGTGATTAGTAGTTCCTGCCTGTTGTTGTATGTGCTATAAAATAATCCTGTGTTTCTTGGTCTGATTTAAGCAGTGATTTCCTAGGATTATAATTTCAGTTAAATCTAAATGATCTTATCTAATTAAATTTATGTACTTAAAAAATGCAAGAAGGTTATTAGGGGGTAATGCCTATGAAAGATTTAGGGAATGGAAATAAAATTGGTCAGGGAAAGCTTTTAGACCACAAAGTAGACTTTTCTTCCTTTACTCTTGATGTTCAGAGTTTACTTACGGTATCATTTTCTATCTAGAGAACCTATTATAACAGTTGTTTCAGAGCAGGTCTTCTGGCAACAAATTCAGCTTTCCTTTATCTGGGAATGTTTTTATTTCATCTTCATTTGTAGAGGATATTTTTACTTGACATAAAATTCTGGGATGACTGTTCTTTTCTTTCAGTACTTGAAAAACATGCCACTTCTTTCTAGTCTCCATGGTTTCTGTGGAGAATTCTATAAGCAGTGCATCACTTTTCTCTAGCAACTTTCAAGATTTTTTCTTTGTCTTCAGTTTTCAGCAGTTTGATTGTGAGGTGTCTGGGTTTGAATTTCTTTTAGTGTATCCTTTTACAAGTTTGCTGAGCTTCTTGAGTCTGTAGGTTTATGTCTTTTGCTAAGACTGGGGAATATTTTTTTCTACATTACACTCTTCTCTCCTTCTGATACTCTGATGAAGTGCATGTCAGGTGTTTTTTGTCCCACAGGTCTCTGACGCTCTCTTCAGGGTTTTTTTGCTTATTTTCATTATTTTCTTAATGTTTATTTATTTTTGAGAGAGAGAGCACGAGCAGAGGAGGAGCAAAGAGAGAGGGAGACACAGAATCTGAAGCAGGCTCCAGGCTGCAAGATCATGACCTGAGCCGAAGTCAGACACTAACTGACTAAACCACCCAGGCACCCCTTTTTATTGTTGTTTAGATCGTTTCTATTGATTTTCACTGACTTTTTGTGTTATCACCTCCATTCTATTATTGAGTCCATCCAATGAGTTTATTTTGATTACCGTATCTTCTGTTTCTTTGCTAAGACCTTCTGTCTTTTGTTTGAAAGTGTTTGTTCTTCCTTATTAGAGCAGTTTTATAACTTGATATCTAAAGTCTTTGATGATTTCAGTGTCTTTGTTCTCTTGGCATTGATGTCTGCTGAACATTTATTCCCATGTGAGTTTAGATTTTCTTAGTTCTTTGTATGCCAAGTAATTTTGGATTGTATCCTGGACATTTTTAAATACAGTTGACCCTAGGGGCGCCTGGGTGGCTCAGTCGGTTAAGCGGCCGACTTCTGCCCAGGTCATTATCTCGAGGTCCGTGAGTTTGAGCCCCGCATCAGGCTCTATGCTGACAGCTCAGAGCCTGGAGCCTGTTTCAGATTCTGTGTCTCCCTCTCTCTGACCCTCCCCCGTTCATGCTTTGTCTCTCTTTGTCTCAAAAATAAACGTTAAAAAAAAAAAAAATTAAATACAGTTGACCCTTGAACAATACCCTGCGCAATTGAAATTCTGCATATAACTTTTGACTCCCCCGAAACTGATAACTTACTGTGACCAGAAGCCATACTGATAACATAAACAGTTAACACACATTTTTTAAAATGTTTTTATTTTATTTTTGAGAGAGAAGAGAGAGAGCAAGCAGGGGAGGGGCAGAGAGAGAGAGGGAGACACAGAATCTGAAGTGGGCTCCAGGCTCCAAGCTGTCAGCACAGAGCCTGCCTGACTCGGGGCTTGAACCCACAAACTGTGAGATCATGTCCTGAGCCAAAGTAGGACGCTTAACCGACTGAGCCACCCAGGTGCCCTAACACACATTTTGTATGTTGCATGTGTTATATACTATATTCTTACAGTAAAGTAAGCTAGAGAAAAGAAAATGTTACTGAGAAAATCATAAGGAAGAGAACATACATTTATCTTACTGTATTTATCAGAAAAAGAATTCACATATAAGTGGATCTTTGTAGTTCAAACCCATGTTGTTCAAGGGTCACCCATGTTATGTTACGAGATTCTGGGTCCTGTATAAATTCTATGGAGAATGTTAATGTTTTTGTTTTAGCAGACAGTCAACCTGGTTGGGTTCAGGCTGTAAGTTCTGATCAGTCTTCTCTGAGTTGTAATTTCAGTGTCTGAGCTATTTTAATGTGTCCTGTTTGTACGCCAACCAACAGCCATTCTGGGACCTGGAATCTAGTTCTGTCCCCTAGTTTAGTTTTCAAAGTCTGGCATATTCCTTAGGGTCAAACCCATGCACATGAAACTTGAGAGTGAACCCAAGGGTTCAGAAACAACTTTAAAGGGTCATGTTGTTTAATTCTTCCCTCTCTGGGATCTCCCTATGACTTTATGGTTCTCTGGGGCTGCTGTTTTGGTCATTCAGCCTGAAAGCTGGGGCTTTGTTTACCCTGCTCTGTGCATTTACTGAGATTATGCCTGTACCTGGGGGTGGGTGGTAGAAGGACAGAGAGCAGATGCAGTAGAGGTTTTTGCCCCTCCTTCTTGGGACCACAGCTCCTCTGATTAGAAAGGACCCCCCCTCTCAGAGTTTTAGGTTGCTCGCTGTAGAGGTAGATTTCTAAAGATATCCTCCCAAGATTCTTGTCCCCTGGTTATTCAGACATTAATCTAGTTACCGCTGTGAAGGGACTTTACAGGTATAATTAAGGTTACTAAGCAGTTGACCTTAAAATAGGGAGATTATCTAGGTGAGCCTGGTATAATTCACATGAGTTCTTAAAAGCAGTAGAGGTTGGTAGAAAGAAATTCAAAGTGTGAGGGATGTCACCTCTGTTGTTGGCTTTGAAGATAGAGGGGGCCATGAGCTAGGGAATGTGAGTGGCTTCTATAAGCTGAAAACACTCCCTATGCCAGTTAGGAAACAAGGACCCTGGTCTTAAAACTGCATGGAATTGCATTCTGCAAGAACCTGAATGAATCTGGAAGCAGATTCGTCCCATATTCTCGAAACAAGAGCCTAGGTCACCGACACCTTGATTTCAGCTTCGTGGGACCTGGAACAGAGAAACTGCTGGAGCCTGTTGGACTTCTGATCTATCAAGCTGTGAGATAATAAAATTGATTTAAATTAACAGTCAAAAACTAGTGCACCTACAGACTGCCTTGAGCTAGAGTTGCAAGAAAATGGAGGGGAAAAACATGTGATTTCCCTTCCTGTCTTTCTGAACAGTAGGAGAAACCCATTCCTGTTTCTCATGCCAGAACTAGAGGGCTTCTCCTGGAGTTCTGTGTCCATATTCTGGGTGCCTCATTCTGTGTTTTGGCTGTATTGCATCCAGGCTGAGAGGTAGTGGTGGGAGAAAAATAGTAAACTCACTACTAGTTCTGTGACCCTCTTCTCAATCCACTTACTACTGTTATGGTCCCTGACTTGCGATGATTTGACTTAAAATTTTTTGACTTTATGATGGTGTGAAAGTGATAGGCATTCAGTAGAAACTGTACTTGGAATTTTGAATTTTGATCTTTTCCTGGGCTAGTGATACTTTGCAGGTTGATCTGCATTATAGTATTCAATAAATTACATGAGATATTCTATACTTTATTATAAAATAGGCTTTGTGTTACGTGATTTTGCCCAACTACAGGCTAACGTAAGCATTCTAAGCATGTTTAAGATAGGCTAGGCCAAGTTACGATGTTTAGTAACTTAGGTGTATTAAATGCACTTTCAATTTACCTTATTTTCAACTTATGAGTTTATCAGGATGTAATCATAAGTGGAGGAACATATGTAATTACTTTTTAAAAAATTAATTAATTGGGGCGCCTGGGTGGCTCAGTCGGTTGAGTGTCCGACTTCAGCTCAGGTCACGATCTACGGTTCGTGAGTTCGAGCCCCGCGTCAGGCTCTAGGCTGATGGCTCGGAGCCTGGAGCCTGCTTCCGATTCTGTGTCTCCCTCTCTCTCTGCCCCTCCCCCATTCATGCTCTGTCTCTCTCTGTCTCAAAAATAAACATTAAAAAAAAATTTTTTTTAAATAAAAAAATAAAAAAAAATAAAAAATTAATTAATTAATTGAGAGAACAAGCAGGAGAGGAGCAGAGAGAGTGGGGGACAGATGATCCAAAGCAGGCTCTGTGCTGACAGCAGCGAGCCTGATGTGGGGCTTGAACTCACAAACTGTGAGATCATGACCTGAGCTGAAGTCAGCCACCCAAGTGCCCTTGTAGTTACTTTTTAGTGTCCTTAAATGGCTGCTGCATTCATTCTGTCCTGATTTTATAACTGTATTCAGTGGGATAGAGTGGAATGTGTTTACATGATCTTACCCAGAACTGGAACTCTTAACATGTGTTTTGAAAAAATCCTCTATTTTCTCATAAAAGGAACATTTGTTCTTTGTGTGGAGAGTGGTAATCTCCAGTGATAATCTCTGCTAAAACTTTAATGTGTATTCTTTCAGGCTTTTTCCTAAGCTTTTACAAGAATTTCTTTCTTTTTTTTTTTTTTTTAAACAAAAATGGGGTCATAATTTTGTAAAACTTGCTTTTTTTCCCTTAAGGTGTCCTGGGCGTTTTTCTGTGTTAGTAGATGTAGAGTAATGAACCTCACTTTTTCGCTGTGAATGGTAATACTAGAATAATAGCAACTACCATTTCATTTAACCAATAAGGGAGTGTATTAATTTGCCAGGGCTGCTGTAACAAAATGCCACAGACTGGGTGGCTTAAACAGACCTCTATTTTTCCACAGCTCTGGAGACTGGAAGTTCAAGATCAAGATGCTGGCAGGGTTGGTTTCTTCTGAGACCGGTCTTCGTGGCTGGTAGATAGCCATCTTCTCCCGGTGTCTTCACATGGTGTCTTAGTCCATTTGAACTGCCAAAACAAAATACCATAGACTAGGTTATTTAAACAACAGAAATTTATTTTTCTCACAGTGCTGAGGACTGGGAAGTCTAAGATCAAGGTGCTGGCCAATTCATTTCCTATTGAGGGCAGACAGCCTCCTTCCTGGCTTATAGATGATTGCCTTCTCACACTGTCCTCACAGGGTAGAGAGACAGAGAACACTCTGGTGTTTCTCCTGTTGTCTGATAAGAGCCCTAGCCCTATCAGATTAAGGCCCCACCCTTGTGGCATCATTTAGCTATTATCACTTCCTCACAGATGTCTCTAAATACAGTTACGTTGGTGGTTGGGGCTTCAATGTAGGAATTCCGGGGGGGTGGAGATGGGGACATCTAGATATTCAGTTAATAACACATGGCCTTTCCTCTGTACCTGTGTCCTAATTCCCTCTTTTTATAAGGATACCAGTCCTGTTGGATTAGGGCTCACTGTAATGACCTCATTTTAATTTAGTGAGGTACTGAGAATTAGGACTTCAACATGGGAATTTTGAGAAGATGAAGTTCAGCCCATAATAGGAAGGTACTTTTATTTTCTCCACTTAAGGAAGCTGAGGCTCAAAGACTTTGGCTAATTTGGCGAAGATCACACAGCTAGTAAGAGAGAGAATGAGGATTCAAACCCAGGTAGATTAGCCTCAGAGCCTGCTCTCTTAATTACTTGGCCATTTTCCCTCCCCCCGACCGCTACCTTGGCACGGCAGTTGTTGGGCCTTGCCGTGATTATTTAATCCTGTGTTGGGCATATGGGTTTTCTCTCTTTTCCAGTTAGTGCTGTATTGAACATGTTTGTATAGTTAACACTGTATACCTGAAAATATTGCTGTATTCACTAGAAATCAGTTTATCCACAGAAATGATTAAATGTATGTATTTTCCCAAATCCCCTCTGAAAATGTACCCATTTACTCTTCCAGCAATAATCAGTGAGGGTGACAAGTTTTGGAAAGCAGTGGAAAAACTACTTCTTGTGGTAGGCTGCAGATAATTTGAATTGGGTACTTACTGTGGATATCTGAGTGAAACGAAGGGTATTCTTTCTGTTAGGTAGGGTGAAGATCATATAAAATGGTATATCCTAGTCAACTCATGATTTGTTTTCTTTTTTTCAGAATTTTGATTCTGACATTAGCAGTGTGGGAATAGATGGCTGCTGGCAGGCAGACAGTCAGAGGCTTCTCAATGAGGTGATGGTGGAGCACTTCTTTCGACAAGGGATGCTGGACGTAGCTGAGGAGCTCTGCCAGGTAACGGTGTGCCTGCTAACAGTGTTCCGGTGGGTGAGAACATGATACAAAATGAGGGAACTCAGGGGAGTTTTCTTTTGGCCACAGACAGATTTTTAATATGTTAAGTACCAGGGCTGACCTCATTTTACTAGGAAGTCCTTTTTTCTTTTCTTTTTTTTTTTTTTTTTTTTTTTTTTGAAGAATTTTTTTGTGTTTATTTTTGAGAGAGAGCACGTGAGAGCGCGAGCAGGGGGAGGGGCTGAAAGAGAGGGATACAGAGGATCCGAAGCAGGCTCTGCACTGTCAGTGTAGAGTTCAGTGTGGGACTGGAACTCATGAACTGTGAGATCATGACCTGAGCTGAAGGCAGATGCTTAACTGACTGAGCCACCCACATGCCCCACAGTTCTAGAACTTCTTATTTGAGTTGTTTTTTTTCCTTATTCCTGCCTCATCACAGCGGTCCCAGGTAATCAATCAAGGGGTCAAAAGTGATACTACTTCCTCCATTTCCTCTTTTGTTAGGGAAGGTAGTATAGCAGAGAAGAAGAGGATAAAGAAGTTTACATATGTTCTGCTGATCTGGCCCAACTTGCAGCATTTTGTTTATCAAATAAGTTTCAAGCTAAAATTTACTTCAGTGAGCAGCTTTGCCTTTTATTGCTAGTAGATATGAGCCTAAGGATCTCAGAATAGTTCATCCATTCTACTTAGTTGTAATAATGGCAGCTGCCATGTATTTAGAGCCACAGGTCAAGCCCTGCCTTTATTCCTTACTGCAATCCTGTGAGGCAGAAATTGCTTCCATTCTACAGATAAGGAACCCGAGGTCTGGAGAAGTAGCTTGCCCAAGGCCATATGGGTTCTTCGTGAAGAAACTAGGATTCAGTCCCAAATTCATGTGTCTTCAAACTCCCTTTTAGTCCACCATATGTTTTTGTATTTTCTGTTTAGAAAAGTGAAGGACTATAAAAATTAAATAGTTTAATGTCAGTGTGTAAGCTAGACCTCTAATCTAAGCCTTTTCTTTTTTTTTTAAGATTTTATTGTTAAGTAATCTCTACACCCAGCGTGGGGCTTGAACTTACGCCAGGATCAAGAGTTGCATGCTCTACTGACTTAGCCAGCCAGGCACCCTTCTATTTTAAATAATTCGGAAAGCCAATAATTCAAGTCTTTCTCTGTACCTTTATGGGAATTTTGTGTGTGTCCATGTAAATTTCCTAAAGTGAGTTGTGTCTTTTAGCGTTAAGCTTATTTATAAGTAACAAAGACCCAAAATACCACTGGCTTAAAAATAATGGATTATATTTCTCTTGCACAGAAATAGGAAGTAGTAAGCCATCCACAGCATGTATAGTAGCTATGCTCCATGAGGCTTTTGGGGACCTAGCCTCCGTGTAGCTCTGCTGTTACTAAGGTGTCCCCTGTCCTTATGGTCCAGGATAGCAACCAGAACTCTAGGTACACCTTTTGGTATTCCAAGAAAGGGCAAAGAGTACATGTTTGTATTTCACCGGCCAGAACTTCCATTTCGCAAAGTCATACTCCATACAGTTACGGAGTACAGCTTTATTCCATACAGTTATGTACTCGGCTAAAATCTGGGGGCTCTGCTACTTTGGGAAAGAAGAAGGAATGTTAGTAGGACTCAGTCATCAGTCTGTACCATAGAAACACACGTTAAAAACTATTTTTTAATGGCTTGCCTCGGGGCGCCTAGGTGGCGCAGTCGGTTAAGCGTCCGACTTCAGCCAGGTCACGATCTCGCGGTCCGTGAGTTCGAGCCCCGCGTCAGGCTCTGGGCTGATGGCTCGGAGCCTGGAGCCTGTTTCCGATTCTGTGTCTCCCTCTCTCTCTGCCCCTCCCCCGTTCATGCTCTGTCTCTCTCTGTCCCAAAAATAAATAAAAAAAGGTTGAAAAAAAAATTTTAATGGCTTGCCTCATATTTTATAATTTAGAATATGCTTTTAATATATTTCTTTGTCTGATTACTGCTAACAAAAGTTCTTTCTGTTTTTTCAGGAATCTGGTCTTTCTGTAGACCCAAGTCAGAAAGAACCGTTTGTGGAGTTAAATAGAATTTTAGAAGCATTAAAAGTCAGAGTTCTGAGACCTGCTCTGGAGTGAGTTCCTATGTTTGTTTTCTTTTGAATACTTGGGGAGAACTCTCTGTAAGGAAACTTAATTAGAAAACACATTAGAGATTTTGACATATATCTGTACCCCTCTATATATCTCACCTGGGGTAGACTTCAGAGAAAGTGAGGAAGAATTATTTTCTTTCTTTTAGCAAAGTGAGAATGGGGGATGGACAAATATGAGAAAATGGTTAGAGCCTTCTTATCAGTTGATCTGAATTCCCAGAAAAGAAAAAGGGTTTCTTATATCCAGGCTATTCTACTACTTTAGACTAGCATTGTAACTGAAGTACTATTGTTCAAGTGGTCTCAGTTTGATATTTGAACCTCCATAATGTGCGGGGTTCTTTGCTAGCATTCTAAAAAAAACAACTTAATTGGCTATTGGAACTAAGTGATATGCAGGAAGACTGCAGATATTGTTATGAAGGAGTTCTGTGCTCATTACTACATTATAAAATGTAATGATTCACTGTGAACTTGTCATTGATATGAATTATCTTAAATTACTGAGTAAGCTATGATAAGTAATACCCTAGAGCAGGATCAAGAAAGGTTTTTTGTCAAAGGCAAGACAGTAAATATTTTAAGTTTTGCAAGCCACATAAGGTCTCTGTCACATATTCTTCTTTGCTTTATTTTACCACCCTTTAAAAATGTAAAAAAACAAAACAAAAAAACCCACAAAACCATCTTGGCCATCTGGTATATAAAATGGGCAGCAAGCCATATTTGAACCTTAGCCATAATTTGCTGACCCCTGTCCTAGAATTTTTTAATGTGAGGATTACCAGGTGGTTTAGAAAAAAAAACAAAAACTCATAAAATAAAAGGAAGAAACTGGATGATAGAAACAGTGATACTGTTATGGGGTTCTAGGCATAGAATTCTGGTATTTTAAAATTGGAAGTATTTGAGATTATTGTTTTCAGAAAAAGGTGGGAAGATTCTTGATTTTTTTTTTTTTTTGTAAAATTCCACTAACCTATTTAATTCTACATATTTAGTTTTCTGTTTCTGATCATTTATCAGTTCTTAAAAGATTTGCAGTGTTTTGAAACCAGCTCAGATGAACATGTAGAGATAGATTCCTGTGTACATTTATAAATGATAAATTCCTGTATACATTACAAATATGAGGCAGGTAGGTCCTGTGTCTTTAAAGATAGACATCAAATTGTACCACTGTGTATGGCATACATTACCTTTGCAGTTTTTTTGGGTTTTGTTTTTTAGCAGATATTAGATTTTGACACACCTGGGAGATTAAATTCTGTCAAGTACCAGTCATAACTCTTAAATAGCCACTCTCCCATCTACTTTCATGTTTTACCTATATGATTAAACATCTATAGAGAAGAGTGAGGGAGCCTAAATATAGAAATGTATGGGTTTTCCAGTTGTTACATAATGATTTGGAAATAATATTTGGGTTATTCAACTGATAGTCATTTATCCGTTAATTTCTCAGGATTTTTTTCATCAAATTTTTGTTGAGTGCTTACCATGTGCCACAGACTGTGCTGAGTATTTAGACCACCTCAGCTCTCAAAGTACTCAAGGCGTTTCCCTTTTGGAGTGAAGAAAATTGATAACACCCTTTTAACTTTATGCTTTTTCTGTAAGATCTAAGATTCTTACTGATAACTATATCATATGTATCAATTATTTCTATCAATGTTTTCTGTTAACTGGTAGCCTCAAGCAGTGCCTCTCAGGCAAAGGCAGGGTTCATTCTATCCCCTTGGTTGTAATAGTGGAAATTACTACACAGTAAAAATTTTGTTACTTCACTTTTATGGGAAGGTTGCCATAGTAAATATTATCAGTATAGGGGGATGTGGCGGCAATTATAGTTAACTTTTCTTGAGTGCTTATATACCGAGCATTGTTCTAAGCATTTTACGTGTATTAACTTATAAATTCTCATCATAACCCTATGAAATAAATACTCATTTTATAGAGGACGAATCGAGGCCTGGCAGGTGCTTTGTGGAAGAAAAGGATATGGAATCAAAAGGTCACATGAGAAGCACTTCACATGATGTCCCGTGAATAATACTCTTCTCTAAGAGACTTATTACTTTAGCACATTACAGGGGTCATCAGCAGTCCTAAAGAAACATTTAACGTCGCCAAACTCCATGTTCCCCATGCATATCTGACCACAGAATCTTTGTTCTTGTCCCCAACCCCCCCCCAAAACGCTAAAACCCACAAAATTGGAGACCTACAGAACAGAAGCTTTGAAAATGATAGTTTAATAGAAATGTCTGTTACAACAACTCTGACTTTTCCAATTCTTGCCTGTTACTGGTGGCTACAAAGCCATTATTTCCTCAGCATCTTTAATGTCCAAAGTACAGAGAATTCACTTTATTCAGCTCATAGCAAAAGTTGACGAATATGGGACATCAGTTTGAAGAATTCTGGTTCAGGTACAAGACAGAGTATCTTTCAGTCATTGTGGCACTTTCTGTTTGTCCACGCTGGGAGAGGCAGCAGCATGGAACCATCCACGAGGGGCTGCAGCACTTCCTCCAGGCAGTCTAGACATTTGGGGAGGCAGAAGCCAACCAACCAGATTAGTATGGATAGAGGCCATGAAAGGAACTCTGGAGAGCATTAGCTATCAGTTGCAAATGATAAGAGACAATGGAAAGAAGGAAGAAAAGAATGTTGATATGGCAGAAGTGGCAGAACAACAGCTAATTATATACACAGAGCTGGTTAGGACACTGCCTACTCTTTTGTTCCTGCCCCCTTATATTTCTGACTTTGTATATGGATTTTTCTTCTCCTCCAGATTGCCTTATCTATTTTTTAAGTTCTTCTTGGCACCTGGCATGGTGCTTTACTTCATAAGCGTATGGCATACTTCAGTAAATGATGGAATAGTTAGAAGGAGAACTTTGAGCAAACGTGAGACCTCTTCCTTCATGGGGGAGATAGAGGTCAAGCCAAAAGTAACTCGTGTCAACAAGAGAGTAATAGGAACTTAACACAAAGGGATGGAGAAATATTAGAGAGACAGAAACTGTTGTTATAGGTATGAGCCAGTTACTGACATTTTAAGTGCTGTCTTCAGGGGAAGCCTGTCTTCAGGTTGCCTTCCTTAAAGGTGTTTCAAAGAGTAATACCACCTTCTTGGATTTGCCACAGTCTGTGGTCTGGCTTACAACCTTGCAGACTTGGAAACCTGGTTTTTCAACACGGAGGAGTAGGCCCAGGGGCCCCCGGCACTTGTTTAGAAGAATTTGCAGTTTAAAAGAGTTTGCAAAGCCTCAGTAGAACACTGTGAGGGAACAGACAATAACTGAATGGTTATGAGAAGGAGACAGAGAGAGAGAAGTTAAAAGATTTTTTCACAGAAGAGAGAAAAATATTCTGTTAGTTTAGACCACAGAAGAATTTTAGATTGGACAGGCCATGAACAGTATGAGGCAGCCTGTTGAAAAATGAAAGGACTCCATCTCTAAGCCTAGTGATTAGGTGGGGCTAGAAATAAAAACCACAGAGGGATTAGGATGAGCTTAACCATTGTAGTTTCTTTGTGGTATGAACAGTGGATCTAAGGAGACGAAAGTGTTTGCCAGACTTAGAGAAATTGTAGTATCTGTGAATAAAACACCATTTATAAGCGGAGAAAGTTTTTAGAAAATGAAAATGAAGGCAGCAAGCTGAAGTACCTGATCACAGAGCCTTGACTACCACTGGCAATGAGGGTGACAATGATTAGGCAGTTTCTGGTATTTGTTTTCTTGTTTTTAGTTTTGGCTTCCTGCAGGTGGGCAGTCTTGCTGACTCAGACATTTTTTAATAGCCACATAGAACCACAGAAGAAAGGAGGCTCTGATAGATACACCATTGGAGAAAAGGAATTCAAGTTGGATTTTTTTTTTTTCCAGAGCTTGAGTTTTTTGTTTTTATTTTTGTTCTTTTTGGGTTTTTTGTTGTTGTTGTTGTTCAGGATGGTTCTTAATTCTGAAAAGGCAGAAAAGGTGAGTTAAGGGATACATTTTTAACTCACTGTGCCCATGCGCTAAGTCTGATGGAGATGGAGCTGTTCTATTAAAAAGAAACAAATTGAGGTGCGCCTAGGTGGCTCAGTGGGCTGAGTGTCTGACTTCGATTCAGGTCATGATTTCATGGTTTGTGGGTTTATTTATTAGCAGTAAATAAAAAGCATGTCATATTTAAGAACTTTATTAAAAAAATCGCTAATTGGTAGAACTGTGTCATCCAGCATGGTGGCCACTTGCCTCACATTGCTTTTGGGACTCTTACCAGGCACTGCATTATGGAGAGGCTCAAATTAAAAGTGTGCGTGTTGTTTGCTTTGTTTTGTTTTGTTTTGTTTTGTTTGAAGTAAATTAAATGCGTAACACTATAGTTTGTATTTAAAAAAAATTTTTGTTTTTAACGTTTATTTATTATTGCGAGACAGAGACAGAACGTGAGCATGGGAAGGGCAGAGAAGGGGGAGACACAGAATCCAAAGCAGGGTCCAGGCTCTGAGCTGTCAGCACAGAACCCGACCCAGAGCTCGAACTCACAAACCAGGAGATAATGACCTGAGCTGAAGTCGGATGCTTAACCGAGCCACCCAGGCACCCCTGTATTGTTTTTTAAAATAGCATGTAAGAAGGACAAAGATTCACACCAGTCTGAGATGAGTAAAATGTTAGTAGTTCCAGTGATGAACTCAGTCCATATCTGAGAAACTGCCATTTGCAAATATTTCAGAAAAGAAATGTTAAGCTATTCTTTTTGGTGTCTAAAGCAAAGTTATAGGATTCTTAACCTTTTTTGGCTGAACTTTGATTTTTGTCATTTTTGCCATTCTCTGAATTTTTTAAGCACTTGATTTGGTCACCAATAACATTGAGCCAAGTCCACGTCTGTGGAGTAAATAAACGTCATTCATTTCACTGAACTTAAGCTTGTACACTCCCCCCCCCCACCCAAGAATATAGCCCTAGAGGAGAACAGAAAAAGAATATATTTGTAAGCCTTTTAAAAATTTTCTGAAAGGTTGTAGTGGAGTGTCTGTGGGAATTGGCAAGAGATATTTTTCATTATTACCAGAAATAGACACCAACCCAGATTGGCAAAATTATAAGAGGAGTGAAGTAAATAGATGAGGCTGTCAGTTAGGTTCCTGGGGGACAGCAGCTAACTGTGAAGGTGGGATCTTGTTTTAATTATTTTTGGAATAACATGGAAATTCTAAATATGGAGCTAACAATGTGCCAAGTCTTTTCAGAGGCCTGACAGTTAGGATAATTAATGCTTAATGCTTTGTGGGATAATTGTGTGGAGTGGGCTGCTTCTAACTTAGTCACCTAAGTCAGTAGTATTGTTTTGGGGTCTTTTTATGGAAGAGGCACAAAAGGTCTCTTTATTAGGGAATGGAGTGGCAGTGAACAGAGATAATTGTGATATCAGTGACCTTACTGGGTGCCTTTTAGCCCTTTTTGGGGGGTTGTCTACAGTGTCTTTTTTTTTTTTAATTTTTTTAAATGTTTATTTTGGGGGGGCGGGGGAGGGCAGAACAGGAGACACAGAATCCAAAGTAGGCTCCAGGCTCTGAGCTGTCAGCACAGAACCTGACGTGGGGGTCGAACCCACAAGCCGTGAGATCATGACCTGAGCCAAAGTCAGACGCTTGACCGACTGAGCCACCACCCAGGTGCCCCAACAGTGTCTCTTTAAATGAGGAATAGTTCTAAAGCTCATGGTGCTCTCAATAACCCACATAGGAGATTTGGGATCAGAATTTTTTTTTAACAAATCACAGTGAAGTTATAATTGAATGTTTAGTTGGCTTTTTGGTTGTGTATCGTACTAGTTGTTTTCTTTTAAAAATTAAAAATCAAAAGTTTTCTGCTGGAAATGCCATTATCTAGAAAATAGCATTCTATTTCTTAACATCTCAACTATTTTTTTGTATGTGTCTTGTATTGCTTTATAGGCAGTGGT
Source organism: Panthera uncia (assembly GCF_023721935.1). Classification (NCBI taxonomy): domain Eukaryota; kingdom Metazoa; phylum Chordata; class Mammalia; order Carnivora; family Felidae; genus Panthera; species Panthera uncia. The sequence goes on from NW_026057579.1 coordinate 1,946,053, forward strand.
TAAGTTTTGGGGGCCAATTATATTTCGTGCTTTTGTAGTTTCCTGTGCTTTGGATTTGGTTATTACCAGGTTAATTAAGGCTCTGACGGTCTTCTACCTCTTATTCCTGCTCAGAGAAGCAAATACCCAAGTGAATATTCAATGTGAACTTCTAGCTACAAAAACTTGAATGTTTTGAAGAGGGTTAACTGACACATGGATATCATCATATTCCGACACAGTTGAGACTGTAAAAACCAAAGGAGCACTGAGTATTACATGGAAGCGCCCAAATAATTCCTGTCTTTTAAGTATAATTTTCTTATTAAAAATCATGACTTTGAAGAACCATTAGAGTTCATCCGTTCAGTAAATACAAATTAAGTTGCTTATTATTGAATATCTATTTGTGCCCATCTCTGTGCTCAGCACTTTAACTAGCCCCCTTGTTTGATGCCCACAACCCTTTGAGGTACCCCCATTTTGCAGTAAGGAAACAGATTTTAGAGAATTGAGTAACATTTGCCCAAATTCACACTGCAGAGCTAAGGTTAAAGTCCACGCGTAGTTGACTCTACTAACCTGTATTCTTTATCAGTATACCCCGTTCAGAGTAGGCAGGGTGTGCCAAGATGAGCAAGACAGAGTCCCTGCCTTATAAAAGACCAGAAACTATCCTACAAATGTGAGATGAGCCATGTGAGAGGTTCAGATACAAGGGACATCAAGAGTTCTGTGGCTGCAGAGATTATTTAGGAAAGTTGTAGAAAATGTGGCAATTGAGCCTGGCCCTTGAGTTTTTCTGCTCTATTCTCAGCTACTCACTTTGTGTTTGATTGTTCGTTTGCAAAAAATTAACCAGCACCTCCACTGGGAGGTAGGATCATGGCTTCTCACTGCACAAAGCAAACAGGTCTTCCATCTAGACCAGCTTTCATTCACTTGGACACATCACTCTTGATGGTAATGAAGTTTGCTAGATCAGGTTATCTGAATGTGTTAGGTTCAGATGTCAGGTTCTTGGCCTGAACCTGTGTCTCCATTCTAGTCTCATTATTTTCCTCCTTTAATTTGTCACACCACATGACAGACACCTCTAATTTCTCCTATTGCCCAACCACTTCTTGCTCCTGCCGACACCTACCCCTGTGCTGCTTAAGAAAAGTGGAGGGGCAGGGATCTTGGTGAGAAAAAGAAAACTAACCTAATTTTCTTTCTTTCTTTAAGAGTTGTGCCGTAGTGAGGGCGCCAGGGCTGGCTCAGTCGGTGGAGCATGCGGCTCTTGATCTCAGGGTCATGAGTTCAAGCCCCACATTGGGCAGGAAGCCTACTTTAAAAAGAGTTGTGCCATAGACACGTGGACTTGCTTATTAGTTCTTCAAACATTGCATCTTTCTCCTTTGTGCCACTCTGGGCCTTCTTGGCTTTTATAAAGTTGGGGTGCCTGGGTGGCTCAGTTGGTTAACCTTCTGACTGCAGCTCAGGTCATGACTTGCCGTTGTGAGTTCGAGCCCTGCATCAGGCTCTGTGCTGACCGCTCAGAGCCTGGATCCTGCTTCGAGTTTTGTGTAAACTGTAAGTAATTGCATAAGCTACAAACCTTACTCCCAAATCACCACATAAATAACAAATCACCACATAAATAACAGATGTGCATCTTGATCACAGCCAACCACATCACTTCTTCCAAGTCTGTCAGTGACTGGTCACCGCACATTCGTTACCCCTCAGCAAGCGTGTAGTTGTCTTGCCTCCTCATCCCCCAGAGATAAACACGTGCAACATATTACAGAAATGGATTTTTGAAAGAGGAGCTTGGTCAACAAAGGTGAATTGCTAGAAGTGAAATTGCACGTGATTAGAAAGAGTTGAGGGGCGCCTGGGTGTCTCAGTCGGTTAAGAGTTCAACTTCGGTTCAAGTCATGATCTCACAGTTCATGAGTTTGAGCCCCACATCAGGCTCTGTGCTGATGGTTCAGAGCCTGGAGCCTGCTTCGGATTCTGTGTCTCCCTCTCTCTCTCCCCACTGCCCCCTACCCCCCACTCACACACACTCTCTCTCTCTCTCTCTCAAAAGTAAATAAACATTAAAAAACAAAAAAAAAGTTGAAAATGCCATCGACAGAGCGGAGCCAGGGTGAGATGCAGGCCTGAACAAAGTCATGATAGAAGCCGTACTGAAAAAGCACTATGAATGTGAAAAATCAAGGTAGAGCCACTTTGACCTTCTGTAATTTAAATTGCACTAGGAACAGAAAGCTGCTTATGGTTTAAAAGGAATGTTTACTTCTACTTTGGATTGCAATTTTTTTTTTTTTTTAAAGGTTAGTTTGGCCATGTGGCAGTTGGCCGTATTGAAAGAAAACAGTAATTATAAGGAGATTGAAGAAGAACTTTACTGCCAAAGATGGTTTCATCAATTCAGAAGTCATCATGAACTGGCTAATGTTTAGCTCTCTGGGGAGGCTGCTAGTGTAGATAAAAATGCTGCTGTGAAATTTGTACCCAGATTCCAGAGATTAGTTAAGGCAGATGTTCTGATTGTCAAGGAAGGCAATCATTAAGAACTTCAAGCACAAAAGATACAGGATCATGATCATGATCATGAAGGAGATAAGGGATAGATGAATTCATTTATATGAGACACCACAAGAGTGTGACTTTATTTTTTTTTTTTTT